>NC_084621.1:36206977-36354477 GCF_033978795.1 Nerophis ophidion | reverse complement strand
AACGGCGTTACATTTAAAAAGTGTGAAAGTAAATACGAGCGAGCACACGTGTGCCATCACTAAGTTTTCACTTGAACGATAACATTTTGGGTAAATAAAACCGCCAACCCACAATTATCACTTAAAAAAAAAAAAAATCTGGAGAGTTTTAAACATTTTCATAACGAGCTTTTTGAAAATCCTAATTAAATTGGTGTGATTGCACCACTAAGCTAATCTGGCGATTTTAGCACTGCTAAAATAACATGTATGTACTCATATCAACTCACCTCTTCGGTTGTTTACCACTCCCGAATTGACTGTTATTTAATTTAAACTGTCTTACGAAGTTCTTGCGACGTCAGTTCCAACAATATCTTTTTGACTCGGGGGACAACAATATCCATCCATCCATTTTCTACCGCTTATTCCCTTTTGGGGTTGCGGGAGGTGCTGGCGCCTATCTCAGCTACAATCGGGCGGGAGGTGGGGTACACCCTGGACAAGTCGCCACCTTATCGCAGGGCCAACAATATCGCCCAAGAAAAACAATAACCATGGCAATTATCGTATACAAATACCAAATAAATTGGTTTAGTGTCATTTGTTTAATACCACGGTATCTTTCACACGTTTACATTTAAATATTGTATTTATTCCATTTGGTCATTCAAAGATACTTAACTATTTTGCTTGTGTCATCATTTTCTGATTAAAGAGAAACAGCTAAAGCAGTGATGAGATTACATGAGTAAAATAAAGACAAAAACTGTATGGTTTCTGCAATATTAAGGGTACAACGGAAGATACACAATATATTTAATGAGTAAAACATAAAAAAAAAAAAGTTAGAATAAGGAAATTGAGTATACATGCATACAATTGATTACAGAGTAAACATTACGTAATAAACCTCAATTTATTAAAGAAAAACTATAAGCAAATAGAAGTTTAGCAATATATTACAGCTTGTGTGGTCTTATGTTTAAATGTTTCTATTCAATAGCCCGAGTGTCACAGTAACATCTGATGGTAGGTGTGAAAAAGAGAAAAACAAAAGGATTGCCATGTCAAAAGACAGCTTTAACAAAATGAGTCTTGTATATAAAAATAGAAACATCTCAATAGACACAAAACTCAGAGTCCACAAAACGTATGTAGGGGCTGTCCTACTTTACGGCAGTGAATGCTGGACTTTAAATAATCAACAACTGAGAAAATTGGAGGTAACTAAAACGTGGTTCTTTAGAAAATTCTCTGCATATCATGGACTGAAAAGAAAAGTAATGAAGAGGTATTGGCAAAGGTTAAAACAAGAAGATTTCTGATTGCAATGATTCGAAATAGGCAGCTGAAAATCCTCAGACATATCATTAGAAAAGACGGCTTAGAAAAATTCTGATGTTAACAGGAAATCTAGTAGGAAAGAAAGCTCCAGGTCGACAACGAACAACATATATCAACAGCCTAAGACATTTTAACGGAAATATCAATAATATAGAACTCATAAATAGAGCAGATGACAGAGAAGGCTGGAGAGCCCTGATCATCGATGCCTGCAAACAGGCCTGATACCCCAAGATGATGTGCTTAAGAAAAAGGAACAGAGTGTTCAAAATAACTGAAAATAATATGATAATGTCAGAATGATCAGCATAAAGCATGAATATATAATAGATTGTTACAATATAGATATAAAGTCAGATAATAGTGGTGTGTAGTAAATGTCAACTTGTAGTAATGATGAAGACAGTGTGATCAACTTCACTGACATTAGAATGGAAGTGTCAAGGAGAAGGATCCTCCAGAAACATCTGGAGCCTGCAAGACCCCTGCGTCGTGTTCTCCAAGTCGGTCTGCGTAAGTACGTGGTCTGCAACAGGTCATTCAGCTCGTACACGTACTAACAAAGTTGCTATTGGATCTGTTTTTATATGACGCTCTTTTCCCCTTTCTGTTTCATATATTTCAAAATGTAGAACCCACGATAGTTGCAGCTTCTTGTGCACAGACCTTTTTGGACATTGTGGATGATGAGGTAAGAAGTGCATTAGGAAAGGTACAAGTGTAAAAATAAGTTAAAACAAAAAACACCTGTCCCCCTCCCGAATACACCCAGTTCAAGCCACTCCTTCCTTTTGAATAGGTGTCAAAAAGCTACAGAAAAAGCAGAAGTTTAACCTTTGACTATACTCTACAATTTTCCTTTTAATCTTAACAGGGGCTTTTGACTTTAGAGCTAAAATTTTGTTTAGACAGAAACTAAGGCGTTAAGGATCCAGATCTTTATATGTGCAGGCCAGCAGGTGATGCCGAGGGACTTCTCACCAATCGAGTCTGAGTGTTTCCTCTTGACACTCTTACACATACCTGGAGAAATACAGCCGGGACCCAGTAGGGGGAAAAACGGTCTGAACGGTTGTTAGTAAGTTAGCAAACACCAGAAGAAGAGTTATGATGCTAATTTTATTATTATGCTAATCAATGAAGCATAGTCAATCATCCTAAATGAGTAGGAAGAAGCTTGTCTGGTCCCTATGAGTGCCATAAGCAGCATTTCAAAAAGAAAGAAAAAATCTATTTACAAGTGTCCGGTTACTGTGAGGTATGTCCTTTCCTCATCCTATTCTACCAAATGTTCATTTCACTGATATTTTATGTGATTTATACAAATTGATTGGGTCTTAAAATCTTAAAAAATGTTAGCTGCCCAAAACTCGCTCATTGTATATTGTTTTCCTTTTAATCGTCTTACCAAGACAGATATGTGCTCTTTGTTTAAATTTTTCCAGAAAGTAATTGACATAGAACAGTTCTGCAAGATTGTCAACATCCAAAAGCAGAAAAAAGGTAAATTGACTGGTTTGAAACTGCCTTTCTTGCATATACTCGGGTGTATATGCGTGCGTGCGTGTGTGTGTGTGTGTGTGTGTGTGTGTGTGTGTGTGTGTGTGTATATATATATATATATACACATATATTTTTATATATATACACACATATATATACATACACATATACAAACATATGTGCGTATATTTATATATATATGTATATGTGTGTGTATATATATATATGTGTGTGTATATATATATATATATACACGCACATATGTGTGTGTGTATGTGTGTGTGTGTGTGTATAAGGGCTGGGCGATATGGCGTTTTTTGTATCGCGATACACCATCTATAGCTCGGTATTTTGCCTTAGCCTTGAATTAACACTTGATACATATAATCACAGCAGTATGATGATTCTATGTGTCTACATTAGACTAAGTCAATTGACCAAAACTTTAATTAATAAACAGTTATTTAGAAGTGGGACAAACATTTATGTAATTTCCGAAACAAAGTGCAAGATTGTTAGAGACATTTTAAAACAAGCTATGAGTGCACTTTTGTGAATGATGTCACTAAGATGACGTATCAAAACTACACTAAATTAAAGTGCATTTTTTGTACAGAACGCCACTACAATAGTTTAAAACAAATAAAGTGCACTTTAGTGCACGATGTCACCCAAGATATTTCAATAAGTGTCAAATAAAAATTAGCTGCATAATAGGAAATCAAATAGTGTACGTCCTTTGCAATTTGGTAATTTACTGCGGACATTATCTCCTTTTGTTTCCTATTTTTTTCATACGGTGTTGATCTGGAAATGTTTGCCTCAGCATTTTGATGGTGTGGGCTTAAGCACTCTTCATTCTCTAGAAGGTGACTTTTCAAATGATACTACATATTAGCAGTAATGCTACTTTTTGTAGCAACACTTTAGCACCACACTTGACAAATTAAAGTTGTCTATTCGACATATTCCCACTTGAAACCAAACCACCGCCAGACAATGGACTCCCTATAGTTTTTGTTGGGAATTAATTATTCCTTCATTTGTTACCAGATTCTCACCTTCTTTCTCTTGTATACCACTTGCACGGCTTTGCTAGCATCACAGCTAACGCTACCCATGCTGCTACCTCTCTGCTCTGCGAGGGCGTATACGTACAAACCCGGGATATATCGCATATATCGATATATTGCCCAGCCCTAATATATATGTGTGTGTATATATATGTATGTTTATTGTATATATATATATATATATATATATATATATATACATATATATATATGTATGTATGTATATACAGTGGGGCAAAAAAGTATTTAGTCAGCCACCGATTGTGCAAGTTCTCCCACTTAAAATGATGACAGAGGTCTGTAATTTTCATCATAGGTACACTTCAACTGTGAGAGACAGACTGTGAAAAAAAATCCAGGAATTCACATTATAGGAATTTTAAAGAATTTATTTGTAAATTATGGTGGAACATAAGTGGTCAACCACTCAAAGCTCTCACTGATGGAAGGAGGTTTTGGCTCAAAATCTCACGATACATGGCCCCATTCATTCTTCCCTTAAAACGGATCAATCGTCCTGTCCCCTTAGCAGAAAAACAGCCCCAAAGCATGATGTTTCCCCACCCATGCTTCACAGTAGATTTGGTGTTCTTGGGATGCAACTCAGTATTCTTCTTCCTCCAAACACGAGAAGTTGAGTTTATACCAAAAATTTCTATTTGGGTTTCATCTGACCACATGACATTCTCCCAATCCTCTGCTGTATCATCCATGTATCCATTTTGGTGTTAAGGAAAGAATGAATGGGGCCATGTATCGTGAGATTTTGAGCCAAAACCTCCTTCCATCAGTGAGAGCTTTGAATGGTTGACCAAATACTTATTTTCCACCATAATTTACAAATAAAATCTTTAAAATTCCTACAATGTGAATTCCTGGATTTTTTTTCACAGTCTGTCTCTCACAGTTGAAGTGTACCTATGATGAAAATTACAGACCTCTGTCATCATTTTAAGTGGGAGAACTTGCACAATCAGAGGCTGACTAAATACTTTTTTGCCCCACTGTATATGTGTGTGTATATATACATATATATATATATATCGTGTTTGTGTATGTATAATGTATGTATGTGTGTGTATATATGTGTACATGTATGTACTGTATATATGTCTGTGTGTTTGTGTGTGTGTGTGTGTGTGTGTGTATATATATATATATATATATATACACACACACAAACCCCGTTTCTATGAGTTGGGAAATTGTGTTAGATATAAACGGAATACAATGGTTTGCAAATCATTTTCAACCCATATTCAGTTGAATATGATACAAAGACAACGTATTTGATGTTGAAACTGATAAACATTTTTTTTTTGCAAATAGTCATTAACTTTAGAATTTGATGCCAGCAACACGTGACGAAGTTTGTAAAGGTGGCAATAAATACTGATAACTTTTGAGGAATACTCATCAAATACTTATTTGGAACATCCCACAGGTGGCGTAGTGGTTAGAATATCCGCCCTGAGATCGGTAGGATGTGAGTTCAAACCCCCGCCGAGTCATACCAAAGACTATAAAAATGGGACCCATTACCTCCCTGCTTGGCACTCAGCATTAAGGGTTGGAATTGGGGGTTAAATCACAAGAAATGATTCCCGGGCGCGCTACCGCTGCTGCCCACTGCTGCCCACTGCTGCCCACTGCTCCCCTTACCACTCAGGGGGTGATCAAAGGTGATTGGTCAAATGCAGAGAATAATTTCGCCACATCTAGTGTGTGTGTGACAATCATCGGTACTTCAACTGTGTGCAGGCTAATTGGGAACAGGTGGGTGCCATGATTGGTTATAAAAGCAGCTTCCATGAAATGCTTAGTAATTCATACACAAGGATGGGGCGAAGGTCATCACTTTGCAAGCAAATTGTCGAACAGTTTTAGAACAACATTTCTCAGCAAGCTATTGCAAGGAAATAAGGGATTTTACTATCTACGGTCCATAAAATCATCAAAAGGTTCAGAGAATCTGGAGAAATCACTGCACGTAAGTGATGATATTACAGACCTTTGACCCCTCAGGCGGTACTGCATCAAAACCGACATCAGTGTGTAAAGGATATCACTACATGGGCTCAGGAACACTTCATAAAACCAGTCAGTAACTACAGTTGGTCGCTACATCTGTAAGTGCCAGTTAAAACTCTACTATGCAAAGCCAAACCTTTAATCAACAGCACCCAGAAACGCCCGCTTCGCTGAGCCTGAGCACATCTAAGATGCACCTATGCAAAGTGGAAAAAGTGTCCTGTGGTCTCACGAGTCCACATTTCTAATTATATTTGGAAACTGTGGACGTGGTGTCCTCCGGAACTAAGAGGAAAATAACCATTCGGATTGTTATAGGCGCAAAGTTCAAAACCCAGCATCTGTGATGGTATGGGAGTGTATTAGTGCCCAAGGCATGGGTAACTTACACATCTGTGAAGGCACCATTAATGCTGAAAGGTACACACAGGTTTTGGAGCAACATATGTTGTCATCCAAGCAATGTTATCATGGACGTCCCTGCTTATTTCAGCAGGCCAATGCCAAGCCACGTGTTACAACAGCGTGGCTTCGTAGTAAAAGAGTGCCTCCAGTCCAGTCCTGTCTCCCATCGAAAATGTGTGGTGCATTATGAAGCGAAAATACGACCGCGGAGACCCTGGACTGTTGGACGACTGAAGCTCTACATAAAACAAGAATGGGAAATAATTCCACTTTCAAAGCTTCAACAGTTAGTTTCCTCAGTTCCCAAATATTTATTGAGTGTTGTTAAAAGAAAAGGTGATGTAACACAGTGGTGAACATGTCCTTTCCCAACTACTTTGGCACGTGTTGTAGCCATGAAATTCTGAGTAAATTATTATTTGAAAAAAAAAATAAAGTTTATGAGTTTTGTAGTGCATTCAACTGAATTTGTGTTGAAAATGATTTGCAAATCATTGTATTCTGTTTATATTTACATCTAACACAATTTCCCAACTCATATGGAAACGGAGTTTATATAAATATATATATATATGTGTGTGTGTGTGTGTGTGTGTGTGTGTGTGTGTGTGTGTGTGTGTGTGTGTGTGTATATACAAAACAAAACCAGTGAAGTTGGCACATGTAAATCGTACATTTAAACACAATGATTTGCAAATCCTATTCAACCTATATTAAATTGAATAGACTGCAAAGATAAGATACATAACGTTTGAACTGGTAAACTTAATGTTTTGCAAATATTGGCTGATTTGGAATTTAATGCCTGCAACATGTTTCAAAAAAGCTGGCACAAGTGGCAAAAAAGAATGAAAAAGTTTAGGAATGCTTATCAAACACTTATTTGGAACATCCCATAGGTGAATAGGCTAATTGGGAATGAAATCAACTTCCATGAAATGCTCAGTCATTCACAACCAAGGATGGGGTGCTGGCGGTGTTACACTTCGTACAGCCACCCTTGCCTTGGTCCACTACACACTTTCTTGGTGTCGTAGTGCTCACACTCGTCTCATAAATCAGCCGATTATTGACGATTTGCTTTTAGTGATTGAATGCCTGCGTCCCACACCAACGGACAATCTTCCCATCAGAGCTTCGTCGCAAGAGACCCACTCTGTCTCTAGCATGCCGAGCACTTGAGCCTGGGCAGCCTTCATGACCGGCTTCTGTCTCCTCCTCTTAGAGAACACCGGCAGCTTAAATCGAGACGCCCATTTTTCCCTGCTGCATTGGAATTGCTAAATGACTTTAACCAGTCGGCCTTGTCACTTACGTGCAGTGATTTCTCCAGATTTTTTTAACCTTTCGATGATATTACGGACCGTAGATGGTTAAATCCCTAAATTCCTTGCAATAGCTCGTTGATAAATGTTGTTCTTAAACCGTTCGACAATTTGCTCACGCATTTGTTCACAAAGTGGTGATTCTCGCCCCATCCTTGTTTGTGAATGACTGAGCATTTTATGGAAGCTGCTTTCATACCCGGGCTTCACGGTGGAAGAGGGGTTAGTGCGTCTGCCTCACAATACGAAGGTCCTGAGTAGTCCTGGGTTCAATCCCAGGCTCTAATAAAAGTTTAAATCAATCAATCAATCGGGATCTTTCTGTGTGGAGTTTGCATGTTCTCCCTGTGAATGTGTGGGTTCCCTCCGGGTACTCCGGCTTCCTCCCACTTCCAAAGACATGCACCTGGGGATAGGTTGATTGGCAACACTAAATTGGCCCTAGTGTGTGAATGTGAGTGTGAATGTTGTCTGTCTATCTGTGTTGGCCCTGCGATGAGGTGGCGACTTGTCCAGGGTGTACCCCGCCTTCCGCCCGATTGTAGCTGAGATAGGCACTAGCGCCCCCCACGACCCCAAAGGGAATAAGCGTTAGAAATGGATGGATTACCTCCTAATTTTCAGGACAACTTAGAATCATCAGCCTGGAGGTTGGATATTGGGCACAGTTTGGTGTTTCAACAGGACAATGACCCCAAACACACGTCAAACGTGGAAAAGGAATGAATAAATCAGGCTAGAATGAAGGTTTTAGAATAGCCTTCCCAAATTCCTGACTTAAATGCTGAAGAAACAAGTCCATGTCAGAAAACCAACACACATATATATATATATATATATATATATATATATATATAATATAAACTATATTATTTATTATTATTATTGTCTCTTGTGTGTGAACTGTGGTGCTGAATTTACCCCAGGGATCAATAAAGTACTTTCTATTCTATTTAGCTGAACTACACTAATTTTGTCAAGAGGTGTGGTCAAAACTTGGATGGCTACTAAAAGCGCCTTATTGCAGTGAAACTTGCCAAGGGACATCCATCCATCCATTTTCTACCGCGGGGGGCGCTGGCGCCTATCTCAGCTACAATCGGGTGGCAGGCGGGGTACACCCTGGACAAGTCGCCACCTCATCGCAGGGCCAACACAGATAGACAGACAACATTCACACTCACATTCACACACTAGGGCCAATTTAGTGTTGCCAATCAACCTATCCCCAGGTGCATGTCTTTGGAGGTGGGAGGAAGCCGGAGTACCCGGAGGGAACCCACGCATTCATGGGGAGAACATGCAAACTCCACACAGAAAGATCCCGAGCCTGGATTTGAACCCAGGACTGCAGGACCTTCGTATTGTGAGGCAGACGCACTAACCCCTCTGCCACCGCGAAGCCGCCAAGGGACATGTAAACAAATATTAGCTTTGCTGTATGTACACTTTTCACCCAGCAGATTTAGTCACATTCTCAGTGGACCTATAATAAATTAATAAAAGAACCAAATTTCATGATTATTTTTTGTAACCAAAAAGTATGTGCTCCAATCACTCTATCACAAAAAAATAAGAGTTATAAAAAAGTATTGGAAACTCAAGAGAGCCATTACATTATGTTCTTTACAAGTGTATGTAAACATTTGATTGTGACTGCATGTATAATAATGTGTGTGTGTATGTGTATATATATATGTATGTGTATGTATATACGTACGTATATTTGTGTGTGTATATATATGTATACTGTATATATATTTATATATATATGTATTTGTATGTATCTATGTACGTATATTTATATTTGTATAAAAAAGTGTGTATATGTGTGTGTGTATATATGTATATATATATATATATATATATATATTTATATATGTATGTATGTATGTATGTGTACGTATATATGTACGTACATTTATTTATATGTTTGTGTGTGTATGCGTGTGTGTGTGTGTGTGTGTGTACATATATTTATTCATTCACTAAACACTTTATTGCAGAGATAATATCGTACTCGAGAAATTTTTTAATTGCTATGGCGAGTTGTCCTGCAGCGAAGATGAAGCCAGAATTCTTACCAGATCACCCTATAGTCTTACCTAAGGCAGTAAGTCACCTCAGAAAAGAATCGCGGGATCTAAAATGGTTATAGATTGAATATCCATATGATGCTGTGTTACCAGAGAGCTGCAGGATATCCGCTGTCAAATGAAACCAGCTGGAATGTTGGCAAAGCCCCAGTGTGAGTTAATTTTATGCACATTGCAAATTGTCACAACTTATGTGTGTGTGTGTGTGTGTGTGTGTGTGTGTTGTATCATTATTTCCAATCTTGTTTGGCTGGTTTCATAGTAAAACATTTTTCTCAGTTGACCTTGTAACAACTGTCATTGTTTGTTTCAGGATTGCAGAACGACATTCTTTTTAATCAACAGTTTTTCTGGCCATGTTGTCCTGCTTTATTGTTTACGTTTCTGCTCGAATTTATTGTATTGACCACCCAGAGTAAGTAGTTTTGCTTACTAATTAATCCAACTAGTATTGCGTATGGTCCTTTTTGTCTGTATTTGTATAGTTTCTTTGACCTGACTTTTGTGTTAATATTTTATGTGTTCTTTGCTAAGAATTTTGTGTTGATGTTTCCCTTTAATTTGGAATTCAAACATCTCCATCATATGTTTGAATAAGTTTATTTGGAATGTAGCCATAACCATACTTCTCAATCTTTTTGCACAAAAGTTCATGTACCACTTCAAAAAAATTACAATTTGATTTGATTTTTTATATATTTTATATATAACTATAAAATGTATGCTATTATTTAATATCTACATTTATTTAATATTTATGCAGTATATTTTTTGAATATGTGGTATTGCTGGGTGCCAGTAAAAAGTACCACGAGTGCTAATTGTATCACAGTTTGAAAAGCTATGTTGTAGAAAAGTAGACACATAAAGCAAAAAGGGATTAATGAAATCTTTCTGAGTTTTGATCTGAGTCTTTAGAAGAAAGGGAACCTGTTATGAAAACCCAACTTTTATTACCTATTGGTACCTGTTATTGTGTATTTGGGATCTGCATAAGTCCCAAAAATTTCAAATCAAACCATGGAGGTATCGCAGAGATATTCATAAAACAATCATGCCTTCCTTCATACTTCTGGTGTTCTGTTGAAATGTGCTACCTCGTCGGAAAAAAGCTAAGTCGCATAATTAGATAGTGGTGCTCATCAATTTACGCTACTACGTCAAAAATTATACCTTAAATTTCCATCCTTCAATTTTTTACCGATAGTCCCTTTCTCGACTAAGCGATTTATATATCAAATAATGCTCCCACTGCAGAATGGCTATTATTCATCATATGATATTGAGGTAGCACATTCTGATAGGTATATCTAGCCATCAAATAATGCTCCCTCTACCGTTCGGTAGTTTGGCACAACCTTTATTATTGTAGTTCTTAAGTGAACACATAACTTTTGTTTTCACTGAAATTGCTATACTGTTTAAACAGTGATTAAAACATAAATGTAGGCTACCATTATTAGCGTCAATGTGAACTTTCACACGCTGTAATTGTCTACACACTTACTGGTCAGAAGACACTATGACAGAAATATACTTTAAATTATTCCTTACTTGTGGAGCCGGTGACAAAGTCAACTCTTTATCTACATGAAGTAGCTCATTTCGTTGGGTATTTAACTCAAAATAACATTTAGTGCGTATGCGCATGCGTACGCTCCTTAGCGTTAGGTAGCATTTTTCGACAGAACACCTGAAAACGAGCTGGTTGGAATTTTCCCCGTTGTGCAAGTCCTCCATTGTAGTCCGTTTAGTCAGTAAGTTCCTTCTTTTTCGATATCCTCTTGTTGTGGGACAGACTGACTCGTACATGCAAATGCATCTTCCACTGTTACCATTTGTAACACAAAGTAGCGTATAGTTCTTATATCTGTCAGTAGACTACACATAGAAGTGTTTAAAACTACAACATGGCTGGCGGGGATTTGGCGCATTTAAAGTGCCATCCATCCATCCATCCATCCATCAATTTTCTACCGCTTATTCCCTTTTTGGGGTCGAGGACACATAAATAAGATGCCTACAAAACGGCGCATGCTGAAGAAACTGTCAGAAAGCGGCTTAGAGATGTTCTGTAAAACATGATATATGTATCATTTTCACCAAAGAATCACCATTACATATTATGTAGACCACAAGGAAGTGTTTTAAATGTATAAAAAAATAATCATAGTACGACCCCTTTAAATAAGGCTACAGCTTTTTATTATTTTAGTAATTAGTTTGTTTGATTAGTCTGATTAAAAAAAAACATTTTATAGCCTCAATGAGTTCAGGGAAATAGTCGAAATAAAAAACTGTGCTGCTTGCCTTAACCTTCATTCTTTAGTGGTCAGCATTGGTGTCACACATCATTGACCAGGATCTGAGACAATACTTTTTGGGTTGGATTGGTTTCATTGTTAGTTTAATTGATGGCATAAATTATTTTTTAAAAGCTTTTTCTACGTATTTTTGTGTTGAATTAAGGATTCTGAACATACAGTACAATGGCTAAATGAACTAAAACATCAATACAGTAGTATTGACCACGAGATGAGACCAAACCAACCTGTTAAGTATCGTGGCCACTGATTGGCTCAGCCTAAGGCACCTCAGGCAGCATTACTATATTTGATTGAACAAACATAAAGGTGGCTATTATTTCATGTCTAGAGGACTCTCATAATGATAGAAAAAACAAAACATTTACATATTTGTAAACAGGTCTTTAAGCTGCAGCTATTAAAATAGTTGTTTAATAAATAATCCGTACTTTGCGGAAATTTGTGTACCATTGAGATAGGCTCCAGCACCCCCTGTGACCATATAAGGGACAAGCGGTAGGAAATGGATGGATGGATGGATGTCTGAAACCAATTAACTGTGATGAACAAGGTTTTACTTTATGACCATTTTTAGATATTTTTCCAAAGAAAGGTGTCTGGTATGGAAATTAGAATCAGAATCAGAAACACTTTATTAATCACCGACGGGAAATTAAAATGTTCAGCACAATCCCATTCAAGATCAAACAAACATTACAGGGAGACAGAACAGGTTTAAACATTACAGGGAGACAGAAAAGGATCACTGACGGGTCTGCAAACTTCCAGCGACACTTATAAAAAAGGTGAGATACAGGTAAGCAATTTGGGGGCTTGGGTGAAACATAAAAAAAATGGTCTAAGCCTGGGCCACTAGAGAGGGGGTCCAGACTGAGGCCAAGGGAAAAAATAACTCATAAACCATAACACACATCATAATAGGATACATCATAATTTGTCTTATTATACAAAAGCTTTTTTTTGACTGGATTTTTTGCATTTACATTTTGTGACCTACATTTTTTTACACCGATTTATGATGGCAATTTCATCACATATTAATTTAATTTAATTTACCGGTAGTAGGTTTTGAGTTTTAAAGCCACAACTATTTATGACCAGATTCTTTTAAATATTGAATTGTAAAACAGTCTATTTTAACAAACTGCATTTCTCAAACACACATTTTGATCACAATTTTGTTTTAAATTTAATATATTTTTTATTTAAATTAAATAAATCTGAGCAAAAGTTTTGTCTTTAAAAGTGACCAATTTAATTTCCAAACACAAATGTTGCTCCCATTTTTTTTTGTTAAAGTAAATTAAAAACTGTGAGCCGCATTTGAGTTAAAAAGTAACAAACTGAGTTTTTAAACACATTTTGCTCACATTTAAAAAAAATGTAATTTAAATAAAACTATTTGAATTTATTTAGTCTAAATTAAGTTTGTGAGCAAAATGTGTGTGTTCTAAATGCTGTTTGTTAAAATACAATGTTTTAAAATTCAATGCAAACTCAAGACCCACTTTCAGTAAATGAAATGAAAATTGTATGAAATAATTAGCATTTTAGCATAATTTGATGTAAAAAGAATTAACTTACTCAAATTCTGTGTAAAACAAGAGCTTTCGTAATAAAGACACAAATTAACTGCCATAATCTGTGGGAAATGTTTCTTAACGAGTAAAGTTGGTGTAATAAGAGATTTTCTAAATTCTTGATGAATGGTAAAATTGTTACTCTCAGGAATTTTTTTTTAAGGGGCATTTGAAATAAATTGAATTTGAAGTGACAAACAAACAAAACAGTTCATTGCAAGTATATTAATTTTTTTTCTAAATCATGTAAAACACGACGAACAATAACGCTTGAGAAGATCGCAGCACATTATTGTATGTTTAAAATATATGATCAAAAGATAACACACTTTAATAACGTCACAAAGGTTTCTTAAAAGACCAAAGTTTAACATAACATGGGACACGTCGCCCGGCATACTTGGTTTATCCAGCAACAGAAGGTTTGGTGCTCTTTTACCTTTACTGTCTGGAAATACACGTTTTGTCATGTTTACGTTTTGCTTGAGCCTGGCGATACTGTTTATGAAGTCTTGTTATATTGCATATTTAACACAAATGAAGCGGCGGGCGAGTGTAAGTGTAGCTACTGTAAAGACAAACGATACATTTTATTTAAAAGGCTAATTAAAACATCACTACATCCTTACTTGATGTTTATGTGAGATGTCGCCACGTTGGAAAGGTCAGCGAACTTTCCCCGACCTTCTGAGGTAAACATCCGGGTTAGCGATGCATTCACGTTACCATTGTTTGAGTGGGAAACCAGCAGCCTTGTTTCATTACTTTTGAAAATGCGTCTTTATTGCTTAGATTCAGCTTACTGTTTGGTGTTCAGAGTATAGTAATAGCTTGACATTGTTAAAAAATATATACATTTGATGACATTTTTTTAGAATGCTGTTTGTTTTGCTTCGGGTAAGCGGATTCCCCTTTTTCCGACACAGAAGATGGATTTGATGAAGAGCAAGGAAACATGCAGGTCAGATGTTACATATGAAGTAGAACATTGACATTTGTACTATTATATTTTATGTACAACAAATTATTTACCACAACAATATATTTGTGTAAGTTAAAATTACTTATTTTGAAGGGTAATTTCATGTTAACATCGTATAAAGTTACTTAGTTCTTATATCTATTAGCTATGTACACTACCTTATTGACACCAATATAATTATCAAATATATATATACCGGTGTGTGTATATATATATATATACAAACACAAACCCCTTTTCCATATGAGTTGGGAAATTGTGTTAGATGTAAATATAAACAGAATACATCCATCCATCCATTTCTACCGCTTATTCCCTTTTGGGGTCGCGGGGGGCGCTGGCGCCTATCTCAGCTACAATCGGGCGGAAGGCGGGGTACACCCTGGACAAGTCGCCACCTCATCGCAGGACCAACACATATAGACAGACAACATTCACACTCACATTCACACACTAGGGCCAATTTAGTGTTGCCAATCAACCTATCGCCAGGTGCATGTCTTTGGAAGTGGAAGGAAGCCGGAGTACCCAGAGGGAACCCACACATTCAATGATTTGCAAATCATTTTCAACCCATATGCAGTTGAATATGCTACAAAGACAACATATTTGATGTTCAAAGTGATAAACATTTTTATTTTTGCAAATAATCATTAACTTTACAATTTGATGCCAGCAACATGTGACAATGAGGTTGGGAAAGGTTGCAATAAATACTGATAAAGTTGAGGAATGCTCATCAAACACTTATTTGGAACATCCCACAGGTGTGCAGGCTAATTGGGAACAGGTGGGTGCCATGATTGTGTATACAAGCAGCTTCCATGAAATGCTAAGTAATTCACAAACAAGGATGGGGTGAGGGTCATGTTATAGTGTGTGTTGCATTATAAAGACGACAAGAGTCCTGCTGTGGCTCAGTACCGTGTATTCAGGCTGCATGTAGGAAGTACAACTGAGGTAAACACATGTGACACAGTGATATGTTATAGTTGCGGGCACCGTGGCTGCCACAGGGTGGCGCCGTATGTCAATACAATCACCCTGTAACATCTCCCTTCCTTTAGTAAAGTATCCACACTGGAACAATGCTGCCTGTAAATCAACTGTAGACCATCAACATACAACTAACCCCATATTCAACCTCAGATAGCGATACCTGGTTTAATATCCAATATCAGATATCAAATATATAGCAAAACAGAACGTAACATTACATAGTAGCAGGATAAGAGCACACCTGTCATCAAATCCCACTCCATCAGAACATCAATCACACTCCATCAGAACATCACTTTTTTATTTATTTTTAAACAAAATTCACAGTCCATGTGTGTTTGAAAGTGCAAACAGTCCATGTATGTTTATTCGAGTGTGTGAGTGTGTGTGTGTATATGTGTGTCACAGTCCATGTGTGACCTAGAGGTCAAGTCTGTCAGGAGGCCTAATCAGCCTCCCACTCCGGGAGAAAGTCCGGCGCTGAAGCACACGGCGCGGTGTGTCTCTGGCCTGCGGAGAAGACGGTGATGACCTTGGGGCCGGTGAAGACCTTGGAGACTCCCCAGCACCGCCAACTCTGTCTCTGTTGCCACTGCCACTCGCAGGCTGCTCTGGGGCCAATTCTGGTCGAGCCAGCGGTTGCTCAGGCATTGCCTCGGCCGGTCTAAGGTCAATTCTGTTGCGTCGATATGTGGTCCCCTCTACGTCGACCAGATAGGACCGGAGTCCCAACTGCTGCAGGCACACCCCTCTCCTCCATCTGCCCGTCCTGTCTCCCGGGAGTGGCTTCATTCTGACAGGCTGGCCGATTTGTCATACACTAACTTCGCTGCCTGATGCTTCCCCCTCAGCTTGTCGGAAACCCCTGTGATGACCTGAGGTGCAAGGAGCTGGTCGGCCACCGGAAGAAGTGTTCTCAGCCTTCGTGACATGAGACGCTGTGCTGGGCTACAATGTATGCCCTCAGTGGGCGTGTTTCGCCAATGCAGAATGGCCTTCCAGGGGTCCTCTTTGGCACGGTCCGCCTTTTTGCACAAGCCTTTCACAATCTTTACTGCAGACTCTGCTTTGCCATTAGCTTTTGGGTGCCACGGTGAGGACATGACATGTTCGAAGCCCCACTCCCTTGCAAATGCCCGGAATTTACTGCAGGCAAACTGGCTTCCCCCATCCGTAATGTTGCTTCAAAACTCAAGACCCACTTTCAGTAAATGAAATGAAAATTGTATGAAATAATTAGCATTTTAGCATAATTTGATGTAAAAAGAATTAACTTACTCAAATTCTGTGTAAAACAAGAGCTTTCGTAATAAAGACACAAATTAACTGCCATAATCTGTGGGAAATGTTTCTTAACGAGTAAAGTTGGTGTAATAAGAGATTTTCTAAATTCTTGATGAATGGTAAAATTGTTACTCTCAGGAATTTTTTTTTAAGGGGCATTTGAAATAAATTGAATTTGAAGTGACAAACAAACAAAACAGTTCATTGCAAGTATATTAATTTTTTTTCTAAATCATGTAAAACACGACGAACAATAACGCTTGAGAAGATCGCAGCACATTATTGTATGTTTAAAATATATGATCAAAAGATAACACACTTTAATAACGTCACAAAGGTTTCTTAAAAGACCAAAGTTTAACATAACATGGGACACGTCGCCCGGCATACTTGGTTTATCCAGCAACAGAAGGTTTGGTGCTCTTTTACCTTTACTGTCTGGAAATACACGTTTTGTCATGTTTACGTTTTGCTTGAGCCTGGCGATACTGTTTATGAAGTCTTGTTATATTGCATATTTAACACAAATGAAGCGGCGGGCGAGTGTAAGTGTAGCTACTGTAAAGACAAACGATACATTTTATTTAAAAGGCTAATTAAAACATCACTACATCCTTACTTGATGTTTATGTGAGATGTCGCCACGTTGGAAAGGTCAGCGAACTTTCCCCGACCTTCTGAGGTAAACATCCGGGTTAGCGATGCATTCACGTTACCATTGTTTGAGTGGGAAACCAGCAGCCTTGTTTCATTACTTTTGAAAATGCGTCTTTATTGCTTAGATTCAGCTTACTGTTTGGTGTTCAGAGTATAGTAATAGCTTGACATTGTTAAAAAATATATACATTTGATGACATTTTTTTAGAATGCTGTTTGTTTTGCTTCGGGTAAGCGGATTCCCCTTTTTCCGACACAGAAGATGGATTTGATGAAGAGCAAGGAAACATGCAGGTCAGATGTTACATATGAAGTAGAACATTGACATTTGTACTATTATATTTTATGTACAACAAATTATTTACCACAACAATATATTTGTGTAAGTTAAAATTACTTATTTTGAAGGGTAATTTCATGTTAACATCGTATAAAGTTACTTAGTTCTTATATCTATTAGCTATGTACACTACCTTATTGACACCAATATAATTATCAAATATATATATACCGGTGTGTGTATATATATATATATACAAACACAAACCCCTTTTCCATATGAGTTGGGAAATTGTGTTAGATGTAAATATAAACAGAATACATCCATCCATCCATTTCTACCGCTTATTCCCTTTTGGGGTCGCGGGGGGCGCTGGCGCCTATCTCAGCTACAATCGGGCGGAAGGCGGGGTACACCCTGGACAAGTCGCCACCTC
The DNA here is from genome assembly GCF_033978795.1 of Nerophis ophidion. Taxonomy (NCBI): domain Eukaryota; kingdom Metazoa; phylum Chordata; class Actinopteri; order Syngnathiformes; family Syngnathidae; genus Nerophis; species Nerophis ophidion. The sequence continues at coordinate 36,336,173 of NC_084621.1, read as the reverse complement.
ATCGCAGGACCAACACATATAGACAGACAACATTCACACTCACATTCACACACTAGGGCCAATTTAGTGTTGCCAATCAACCTATCGCCAGGTGCATGTCTTTGGAAGTGGAAGGAAGCCGGAGTACCCAGAGGGAACCCACACATTCAATGATTTGCAAATCATTTTCAACCCATATGCAGTTGAATATGCTACAAAGACAACATATTTGATGTTCAAAGTGATAAACATTTTTATTTTTGCAAATAATCATTAACTTTACAATTTGATGCCAGCAACATGTGACAATGAGGTTGGGAAAGGTTGCAATAAATACTGATAAAGTTGAGGAATGCTCATCAAACACTTATTTGGAACATCCCACAGGTGTGCAGGCTAATTGGGAACAGGTGGGTGCCATGATTGTGTATACAAGCAGCTTCCATGAAATGCTAAGTAATTCACAAACAAGGATGGGGTGAGGGTCATGTTATAGTGTGTGTTGCATTATAAAGACGACAAGAGTCCTGCTGTGGCTCAGTACCGTGTATTCAGGCTGCATGTAGGAAGTACAACTGAGGTAAACACATGTGACACAGTGATATGTTATAGTTGCGGGCACCGTGGCTGCCACAGGGTGGCGCCGTATGTCAATACAATCACCCTGTAACATCTCCCTTCCTTTAGTAAAGTATCCACACTGGAACAATGCTGCCTGTAAATCAACTGTAGACCATCAACATACAACTAACCCCATATTCAACCTCAGATAGCGATACCTGGTTTAATATCCAATATCAGATATCAAATATATAGCAAAACAGAACGTAACATTACATAGTAGCAGGATAAGAGCACACCTGTCATCAAATCCCACTCCATCAGAACATCAATCACACTCCATCAGAACATCACTTTTTTATTTATTTTTAAACAAAATTCACAGTCCATGTGTGTTTGAAAGTGCAAACAGTCCATGTATGTTTATTCGAGTGTGTGAGTGTGTGTGTGTATATGTGTGTCACAGTCCATGTGTGACCTAGAGGTCAAGTCTGTCAGGAGGCCTAATCAGCCTCCCACTCCGGGAGAAAGTCCGGCGCTGAAGCACACGGCGCGGTGTGTCTCTGGCCTGCGGAGAAGACGGTGATGACCTTGGGGCCGGTGAAGACCTTGGAGACTCCCCAGCACCGCCAACTCTGTCTCTGTTGCCACTGCCACTCGCAGGCTGCTCTGGGGCCAATTCTGGTCGAGCCAGCGGTTGCTCAGGCATTGCCTCGGCCGGTCTAAGGTCAATTCTGTTGCGTCGATATGTGGTCCCCTCTACGTCGACCAGATAGGACCGGAGTCCCAACTGCTGCAGGCACACCCCTCTCCTCCATCTGCCCGTCCTGTCTCCCGGGAGTGGCTTCATTCTGACAGGCTGGCCGATTTGTCATACACTAACTTCGCTGCCTGATGCTTCCCCCTCAGCTTGTCGGAAACCCCTGTGATGACCTGAGGTGCAAGGAGCTGGTCGGCCACCGGAAGAAGTGTTCTCAGCCTTCGTGACATGAGACGCTGTGCTGGGCTACAATGTATGCCCTCAGTGGGCGTGTTTCGCCAATGCAGAATGGCCTTCCAGGGGTCCTCTTTGGCACGGTCCGCCTTTTTGCACAAGCCTTTCACAATCTTTACTGCAGACTCTGCTTTGCCATTAGCTTTTGGGTGCCACGGTGAGGACATGACATGTTCGAAGCCCCACTCCCTTGCAAATGCCCGGAATTTACTGCAGGCAAACTGGCTTCCCCCATCCGTAATGTTGCTTCAAAACTCAAGACCCACTTTCAGTAAATGAAATGAAAATTGTATGAAATAATTAGCATTTTAGCATAATTTGATGTAAAAAGAATTAACTTACTCAAATTCTGTGTAAAACAAGAGCTTTCGTAATAAAGACACAAATTAACTGCCATAATCTGTGGGAAATGTTTCTTAACGAGTAAAGTTGGTGTAATAAGAGATTTTCTAAATTCTTGATGAATGGTAAAATTGTTACTCTCAGGAATTTTTTTTTAAGGGGCATTTGAAATAAATTGAATTTGAAGTGACAAACAAACAAAACAGTTCATTGCAAGTATATTAATTTTTTTTCTAAATCATGTAAAACACGACGAACAATAACGCTTGAGAAGATCGCAGCACATTATTGTATGTTTAAAATATATGATCAAAAGATAACACACTTTAATAACGTCACAAAGGTTTCTTAAAAGACCAAAGTTTAACATAACATGGGACACGTCGCCCGGCATACTTGGTTTATCCAGCAACAGAAGGTTTGGTGCTCTTTTACCTTTACTGTCTGGAAATACACGTTTTGTCATGTTTACGTTTTGCTTGAGCCTGGCGATACTGTTTATGAAGTCTTGTTATATTGCATATTTAACACAAATGAAGCGGCCGGCGAGTGTAAGTGTAGCTACTGTAAAGACAAACGATACATTTTATTTAAAAGGCTAATTAAAACATCACTACATCCTTACTTGATGTTTATGTGAGATGTCGCCACGTTGGAAAGGTCAGCGAACTTTCCCCGACCTTCTGAGGTAAACATCCGGGTTAGCGATGCATTCACGTTACCATTGTTTGAGTGGGAAACCAGCAGCCTTGTTTCATTACTTTTGAAAATGCGTCTTTATTGCTTAGATTCAGCTTACTGTTTGGTGTTCAGAGTATAGTAATAGCTTGACATTGTTAAAAAATATATACATTTGATGACATTTTTTTAGAATGCTGTTTGTTTTGCTTCGGGTAAGCGGATTCCCCTTTTTCCGACACAGAAGATGGATTTGATGAAGAGCAAGGAAACATGCAGGTCAGATGTTACATATGAAGTAAAACATTGACATTTGTACTATTATATTTTATGTACAACAAATTATTTACCACAACAATATATTTGTGTAAGTTAAAATTACTTATTTTGAAGGGTAATTTCATGTTAACATCGTATAAAGTTACTTAGTTCTTATATCTATTAGCTATGTACACTACCTTATTGACACCAATATAATTATCAAATATATATATACCGGTGTGTGTATATATATATATATACAAACACAAACCCCTTTTCCATATGAGTTGGGAAATTGTGTTAGATGTAAATATAAACAGAATACATCCATCCATCCATTTTCTACCGCTTATTCCCTTTTGGGGTCGCGGGGGGCGCTGGCGCCTATCTCAGCTACAATCGGGCGGAAGGCGGGGTACACCCTGGACAAGTCGCCACCTCATCGCAGGACCAACACATATAGACAGACAACATTCACACTCACATTCACACACTAGGGCCAATTTAGTGTTGCCAATCAACCTATCGCCAGGTGCATGTCTTTGGAAGTGGAAGGAAGCCGGAGTACCCAGAGGGAACCCACACATTCAATGATTTGCAAATCATTTTCAACCCATATGCAGTTGAATATGCTACAAAGACAACATATTTGATGTTCAAAGTGATAAACATTTTTATTTTTGCAAATAATCATTAACTTTACAATTTGATGCCAGCAACATGTGACAATGAGGTTGGGAAAGGTTGCAATAAATACTGATAAAGTTGAGGAATGCTCATCAAACACTTATTTGGAACATCCCACAGGTGTGCAGGCTAATTGGGAACAGGTGGGTGCCATGATTGTGTATACAAGCAGCTTCCATGAAATGCTAAGTAATTCACAAACAAGGATGGGGTGAGGGTCATGTTATAGTGTGTGTTGCATTATAAAGACGACAAGAGTCCTGCTGTGGCTCAGTACCGTGTATTCAGGCTGCATGTAGGAAGTACAACTGAGGTAAACACATGTGACACAGTGATATGTTATAGTTGCGGGCACCGTGGCTGCCACAGGGTGGCGCCGTATGTCAATACAATCACCCTGTAACATCTCCCTTCCTTTAGTAAAGTATCCACACTGGAACAATGCTGCCTGTAAATCAACTGTAGACCATCAACATACAACTAACCCCATATTCAACCTCAGATAGCGATACCTGGTTTAATATCCAATATCAGATATCAAATATATAGCAAAACAGAACGTAACATTACATAGTAGCAGGATAAGAGCACACCTGTCATCAAATCCCACTCCATCAGAACATCAATCACACTCCATCAGAACATCACTTTTTTATTTATTTTTAAACAAAATTCACAGTCCATGTGTGTTTGAAAGTGCAAACAGTCCATGTATGTTTATTCGAGTGTGTGAGTGTGTGTGTGTATATGTGTGTCACAGTCCATGTGTGACCTAGAGGTCAAGTCTGTCAGGAGGCCTAATCAGCCTCCCACTCCGGGAGAAAGTCCGGCGCTGAAGCACACGGCGCGGTGTGTCTCTGGCCTGCGGAGAAGACGGTGATGACCTTGGGGCCGGTGAAGACCTTGGAGACTCCCCAGCACCGCCAACTCTGTCTCTGTTGCCACTGCCACTCGCAGGCTGCTCTGGGGCCAATTCTGGTCGAGCCAGCGGTTGCTCAGGCATTGCCTCGGCCGGTCTAAGGTCAATTCTGTTGCGTCGATATGTGGTCCCCTCTACGTCGACCAGATAGGACCGGAGTCCCAACTGCTGCAGGCACACCCCTCTCCTCCATCTGCCCGTCCTGTCTCCCGGGAGTGGCTTCATTCTGACAGGCTGGCCGATTTGTCATACACTAACTTCGCTGCCTGATGCTTCCCCCTCAGCTTGTCGGAAACCCCTGTGATGACCTGAGGTGCAAGGAGCTGGTCGGCCACCGGAAGAAGTGTTCTCAGCCTTCGTGACATGAGACGCTGTGCTGGGCTACAATGTATGCCCTCAGTGGGCGTGTTTCGCCAATGCAGAATGGCCTTCCAGGGGTCCTCTTTGGCACGGTCCGCCTTTTTGCACAAGCCTTTCACAATCTTTACTGCAGACTCTGCTTTGCCATTAGCTTTTGGGTGCCACGGTGAGGACATGACATGTTCGAAGCCCCACTCCCTTGCAAATGCCCGGAATTTACTGCAGGCAAACTGGCTTCCCCCATCCGTAATGGCTCTGTCCGGGACGCCATAACGTGCAAACTGTGCCTTGATTCGTCGGATTGTGGTGTCGGCCGACAAGTCAGAGAGCAGGTCTATCTCCCAGAAGTCGGAGTAGTGGTCCACCACGAGCAAAAAGTTCTGTGCTGCATAGCTGTACAAATCCATGCTTACCAGCTGCCATGGACGTGTGGGGAGCGGGTGTGACATCATGGTCTCTTGTTGTTGTTCGTGCGCATACTCGTTACATACAGGACACTGCTGTACATAGTCTTTGACTTCCCCTTGCATGCCGGGCCAGTACAATGTATCGCGAGCATGTCTGTAACATGCTTCACTACCCACATGATTGTAGTGGATCCTCCTCAGCATTTCCGGACGTATGGCTTTCAGAATGATGACGCGCTGGCTCCTGAAAAGCACGCCATCCTGTGCGCTTATTTCATCTCTGATGGCCCAGTAGTCCTTGATGAGTACGGGGGCCTCCTCTTTGTGTTCTGGCCATCCCCGCAGTACGACTGCCTTGAGCGTTTGGAGACACAAATCCTCCTCTGTGTGTGCTCGGATCTGTGCCAGGCATTGGCTGCTGACATTGAGGTAGTCTGCCTGCTGAATGGCCGCTGCGTCACACTGCTCCTGTTGCATGCTGCAGACCATTTCTCGTCGGTACAGTGTGTCTGTTTTCCGTGGCGGGGTGGTGGCTCAACTAAGCGTGTCACTTATGTATATTTGAGGGCCTGGCTTGTACACCACCGTAAGGCAGTAATTCTGAAGTGTCAGGAGCATGCTCTGTAGGCGCTTGGGCGCGCTCAGGAGGGGCTTACTGAAGCTGGACACTAAGGCCGGTGGTCGGTCTCTGCTGTCACATCACCCCGTCTATATAGGTAGTAGTGGAAGCGTTGACAGGCGAACACGATGCTCAGGCACTCCTTTTCTATCTGTGCATAGTTTTGTTCCGTCTGGGTCAGGGCGCGGGAAGCAAAAGTGACAGGCTGCCCTTCCTGTAGCAGACAGCAGCCCAGGCCTGTCTGACTGGAGTCGCTCTGTATGGTGACTGGCTTGATGGCGTCTTAATAGCGCAAGACCGGTACTGCTGTGACCAGTGTCTTCATTTCCTTCATGGCAGCATCATGTTTTGGCAGCCAGTGCCACGCCACGTCTTTGTCTAGCAGCCTCCTCAATGGTTCACATACCTTTGACAGGCGGGGCATGAATCTGGAAAGATAGTTCACAAAGCCAACACACCGCTGGACCCCTTTAGCGTCTGTGGGGTTTGGCATGTCCAGAACCGCCCTGATCTTGTCAGGGTCAGCCTTGAGGCCCTCGGCAGACAGTATGTGGCCGTGGAAGCGGACCTCCTTCACTCGGAACTGTAACTTTTTCAGGCTCAGCCTGAGCTAAACTTCTCTGCATCTGTCCATTAGGGAAATTAGGTTTGTGTCATGGTCGCGGTTGGCCTCCTCGTCCGTATCCCCGCAGCCAACTATGAGGATATCATCGGCTATGGGCTCAATACCAGTTAATCCAGCTAGGAGCTCATGTTGCTTTCTCTGGTACAGTTCCGGAGCAACGGACACACCAAAGGGGAGCTTCAGCCACCGTTTTCTGCCCCATGGTGTCCAGAACGTTGTCATCAGGCTGCTCTCCTCATCCAGTCGGCACTGCAGGAATGCATCACGCGCATCCACCGGCGTGAATATACGCGCCTTTGGCAGCTTGTACAACACATCATCTAAAGTGGGCATGAGGTAGTGCGACCGTTTCAGGGCTCGGTTGAGTGGCTTTGGGTCAATGCATAGTCTCAATTTTTCCGTTTTTTTCACTATGACCAGATAGCTAATCCAGTCTGTGGGCTGTGTGACTGTGGTTAAATGTCCATCCTTTTCGTATTGATCGAGCTGTGCTTTAACAGCTGCCTTGAGGGCCACTGGAACATTCCTTGGGGCACACTGCACAGGCGCCACACTGCTGTCCAGCTCAAAGTGAACCTCACCAGGCAGGGACTCGACTGGGCTGGTGAACACGTCGTGGTATGTGTTGATGAGAGGCTCTTTGGTCAGGTCTCCCATCCTGCAGTGTTATTTAGCTCCTCAGGAATGGTGAATCGTATTAGGCCTAGTCTCTCACATGTCTCCCCCGAAAGCAAGGGCCTTTGGCCTGTATGCACAACCTCAAAGTCCAGCTTTTGTGTTCTGCCCCTAATGACACACTGTGTGCTGTACAACCCCAGCGAGTTCATCCACTCACTGTTGTACAGCTTCAATCTGGTGAGACTCTTCTGAAGAGGCGTTCTGGGCGCCAGTCTCATCTTGTCCTTCATGCTAATCACATTGCAGGTGGCTCCCGAGTTGAGCTGGCACCTCTGGACCCCCTGTTGCAGTGGCAGATTGACAAACCACTTTTTCCCTTGCGTGTTCCCTTGCGTGTCCCACACTCTCTGCTGTGTACACATCTCTTTCATAATTGTCCTCCTGTTCCCCTGTTGACGGATCATCCACAGCATTCAACTGGCGTGCGTGCTGACCCCTCTTCATGCATACTTTGGCGAAATGGTTGGCAGTGCCACAAGAGCGGCAGGATTTACCAAATGCAGGGCACTGGTCTCGCCCACGTGCGTGTCTTGTATCACAGTACTTGCATTCCACTGTGTCTCTCATTCTCTGGAGCTGTGCACTGGTGTTGGTGGGCTCAGATGACCTACCGGCAGACCTGCGTCCATATCTTTGTCCCCCCTGCGCGGCATTGATGCTCTCTCCAGGCCCAGAGTTGCCCAGTGACATTGTCTTTAATTTATTGTCCATGACCTCAGCTGCACGGCAGATCATGATTGCTTGATCCAATTTGAGATCATTTTCTCTTAGCAAACGACGTCTGGCGCCCTCATCAGCAATGCCAAGGACAAGCTTGTCCTTTATGAGTTCATCTTTTATAGCTCCATATTCACAAGAGGCAGCCTTTTCTCTCAGCCTTGTAACAAAAGCATCTATGGGTTCTCCTTCCTCTTGCTTTAAGTTTCCAAAAACGTACCTCTCGAATGTGACATTCTTTGCTGGGGTAAAGTATCCCTCCAGTGCCTCCAGAATAGCATCGGCATCTTTCTGTTGGTCGACAGTGAGTCCCACGTTGTATTTGTAAACATGGAGGCAGCCGTTCCCCATTAGCCGTCTCAGCGCCGCTGCTTGGACGGGCTTCTCCTTCTCGTTGAGCCCCGTTGCCAGCAGATAATCCTCAAACTCTGCTCGGAAGTTTTTCCAGTTGCCGTGAGTGTCTCCAGCCATCTTCATGGGCTCCGGAGGCGGGATGTTGGATGCCATTATACCAACGCGGTGCTAAAGCTAACAGGCTAACTGAAACTGCTAAAACTCACCAAAACAAATAAATGCACACTGTCTCAACAACGGACAGAATGTGGGGCATAATTGGGTCCTGCTTAGACTTCTGACACCATGTTATAGTGTGTGTTGCATTATAAAGACGACAAGAGTCCTGCTGTGGCTCAGTACCGTGTATTCAGGCTGCATGTAGGAAGTACAACTGAGGTAAACACACGTGACACAGTGATATGTTATAGGTGCGGGCACCGTGGCTGCCACAGGGTGGCGCCGTATGTCAATACAATCACCCTGTAACAGGTCACCACTGTGTAAGCAAATTGTCGAACAGTTTTAGAACAACATTTCTCAACGAGCTACTGCAAGGAATTTAGGGATTTTACCATATACGGTCCGTAAAATCATCAAAAGGTTCAGAGAATCTGGATAAATCACTGCACACAAGCGACGACATTACGAACCTTTGATCCCTCATCAAAAACCGACATCAGTGTGTAAAAGATATCATCACATGGGCTCAGGAACACTTCATAAAAACACTGTCAGTAACTACAGTTGGTCGCTACATCTGTAAGTGCAAGTTAAAGCTCTACTATGTAAAGCCAAACTCAATTTTCAACAATATCCAGAAACGCCGCCGGCTTCGATGGGCTCGAGTTCATTCTAAGATGGACTGATGCAAAGTGGAAAAGTGTTCTGTGGTCTGACGAGTCCACATTTCAATTTATATTTGGAAACTGTGGACGTGGTGTCGTCCGGAACGAAGAGGAAAATAATCATCCAGATTGTTGTAGGCGCAAAGTTCAAAAGCCAGCATCTGTGATGGTATGGGGGTGTGTTCGTGCCCAAGGCATGGGTAACTTACACATCTGTGAAGGCACAATTAATGCTGAATGGTCCCTACAGGTTTTGGAGCAACATATGTTGTCATTCAAGCAACGCTATCATGGACGCCCCTGTTTATTCCAGAAAGACAATGCCAAGCCATGTGTTACGACAGCGTTGCTTCATAGTAAAAGAGTGCGGGTACTTTCCTGGCCCGCCTGCAGTCCAGACCTGTCTCCCATCGAAAATGTGTGGCGCATTATGAAGCGTAAAATACGACAGCGGAGACCCCGGACTGTTGAACGACTGAAGCTCTACATAAAACAAGAATGGAAAAGAATTCCACTTTCAAAGCTTCAACAATTAGTTTCCTTAGTTCCCAAACGTTCATTGAGTGTTGTTAAAAGAAAAGGTGATGTAACACAGTGGTGAACATGCCCTCTCCCAACTACTTTGGGACGTGTTGCAGCCATGAAATTCTAAGTTAATTATTATTTGCAAAAAAAATGAAGTTTATGAGTTTGAACATCAAATATCTTGTGTTTGTAGTGCAATCACTTGAATATGGGTTGAAAAGGATTTGCAAATCATTGTATTCCGTTTTTATTTACATGTAACACAATTTCCCAACTCATATGGAAACGGGGTTTGTACCTGCACCCTGATGGTAGTGGGATGATGTATTGGTGTAGTGGGTGAGTCATATCGTGGACTATTGTGTTTGCCAGTCGAATGATGGACCTGTGGCTTGGATCTTAGATGTTGGGTGTGGGTAGGCTGATGATTTTAGCTGCTGTTTGTAATGCGTGTGAGTTTGCTCCGGTTGGCTACAGAAAGCATAATGAAAAAAACATGTGGAATAGTACAGAAGGATGGGTTGAACGATGCTTTGGTACAGCAATAATCGGAGGTGAGGTGCAACGTATAGTCCTTTAAGTTTACAGATGGCTGACAGTCTTTGTTGACTTCTTTTTTGAATGTCCGTGGGGTGCTGATCAAAGGTGTGTTTATTGTCCAAGGTTACGCCCAGTTATTTAAAAGTGTCAACAGTTTTTAACTGTTTGTGTGTTTATGATGATGGGGTGCTGAGGTGAGGGGGGGTGGGAGGTTGAACCATATTTCTTCTGTTTCAATGACATTGATTTCCAGATAACCGGCTGTGCATGACTCTGTGGAATGTTTGACTGTGTTATGATAGTCCAGGATGGATCGACTGTTGGAGAGGAGTGCAAGAGTGGCTGTGTCATCTCAGTATTTTAAGTATGTTGTGGAGGGTGAGATGCTATGTCAGTCATTGGTGTCGAGTGTGTACAAGAAAGGGCTCAACACACATACCTGTGGGACCCCAGTGTTGATGATAAGTACCGGGGGTGTGGTTGAGCCCACCCTTACTGCTTACAGTCGGTCGGTGAGGAAGTTGGTGAATCAGCTGAGGGGGGATGTTGAGATGGTGTAGTTTCCAGATCAGTCGATGCTTCTGTAGGGAGTTGAAGGCGGAGCTGAAGTTCACAAAGAGGATCCTGGCAATGTTGCCTGGGTAGTCCATGCTTTTGGTGGATGTTTTTTTGTATCAGGCCAGAATGAAATGTTTGGAGTGGGAGATCGAGGTTCAACGCACAGGTCCTGGACCTGGTGAGACGCAGGAGGAGCCTGGACAGGAGACACCCCACAGATCCCAGTCCCTCCACGTACCGGAGTCTCTCAATCCCATTAGAGTAGTTCCACAGCAGCGGATTAAATTGTCCCAAGCAAACAGACAGAGCGAGTGGCTGCAGTTTGATGAGGACGTGTCCAACATCATCAAAGCCACAGCCAAAGATGTCGACAGCAGGCTCCAGGCAATGAGTACCATCATCGTCAGCTATGGCTCAGAAAGATTTGGACGGATGGAGAAGGGCAACACTGAGGCCACCCCCTACACCATGAACCGCAGGGCCACTAAAATACACCAACTGCACCAGGAGCTTCGAACCCTCAGAAAACAGTTCAAGAGAGCTGCTGAGGAGGATAAACAACCTTTAGAAGAGCTGCGTAACATCCTGCAGAAGAAGCTGGCTACTCTCCGCAGAGCAGAGTGGCACAGGAGGCGTGGAAGAGAGAGAGCTAGGAAGCGAGCAGTCTTCATTGCCAACCCCTTCCCGTTTGCTAAACAACTGCTCGGGGACAAGTGCAGTGGCTGGCTTGAGTGCCTAAGAGAGGAATCGAATCGCTTCCTCCAGAATACCATGAGCGACCCACTGAGGGGACAAGATCTAGGACCCAAAAGAGCGCTCATCAGCCCTGCGCCACCAACGGCAGAGTTCCAGTTGACAGAGCCCAGTTTGAAGGAAGTTGAAGAGGTCATGAAGGCAGCCCGCAAAGCATGTCCCCGGGCCCCAGTTGTGTACCTTACCTCGTCTACAAGCTCTGTCCAGGGCTTCTCAAACATCAGTGGAAGAACTTGAAGGTGATCTGGCGAAGGGGGAGAGTGGCCAACCAGTGGAGGTGTGCAGAGGGAGTTTGGATCCCCAAGGAGGAGGACAGGAAAAACATCAACCAGTTTCGGACTATATCACTTCTGAGTGTGGAAGGGAAGGTGTTCTTCAGCATCGTCTCCCGAAGACTGACCGAGTCTCTCCTCAAGAACAACTACATCGACACTTCAGTGCAGAAGGGGAGGATTCCTGGAGTTCCCGAATGTCTAGAGCACAATGGTGTCGTCACACAGCTCATCAGAGAGGCCCATGAGAGCAGAGGGGAACTTGCTGTGTTGTGGTTGGACCTGACTAATGCCTATGGGTCCATCCCACACAAGCTAGTTGAGCTTGTGCTACACCGCCACCATGTTCCCACCAAGATCAACGACTTGAGCCTGGATTATTACAATAACTTCAGACTCCGGGTCACTTCTGGGTCAATAACCTCTGACTGGCATCGCATTGAGAAGGGAATAATAACAGGATGCACCATCTCCGTTGTCCTTTTTACACTAGCGATGAATATGGTGATAAAGTCTGCTGAGGTGGACTGCAAAGGGCCTCTATCCAGATCAGGTGTTCGACAGCCCCCCATTAAGAGCCTATATGGATGACCTTACCATCACAACATAATCAGTACCAGGGAGCAGGTGGATCTTGCAGGGATTGGAGAGGTTCATTGGATGGGCCAGGATGAGTTTCAATCCCGCAAAGTCATGGTCCATGGTGCTGAAGAGGGGGAAGGTGGTCAACAATTTCCGATTCTCAATCTCAGGAACGGTCATTCCATCCATCACGGAGCAACCAGTCAAGATCTTAGGAAAGCTCTTTGACTCCAGCCTGAAGGACTCTGCTGCTATCCAGAAGTCTACTGAAGAGCTTGGAGTTTGGCTCACCAAAGTAGACAAGTCTGGCCTACCTGGTAGATTCAAAGCCTTGATCTATCAGCACTCCATCCTTCCTAGAGTCCTGTGGCCTCTCCTTGTATATGCAGTCCCAGTAACAACAGTGGAATCATTTGAAAGGAAGATCAGCAGCTTCCTGCCGAAATGGCTGGGTCTTCCCCGTGGTCTCAACAGCGCTGCTTTGTACGGGACAAGCAACAGGGAGATAATGCGTATGACTCGGCCGGGCTAACTGAAGAATTCAAGGTGGCACGTACAAGAGAAGCCCTACAGTACAGAGACTCCAGGGACACCAAGGTGTCATCAGCCGGGATTGAAGTGAGGACAGGAAGGAAGTGCAGGGCAGAAAAGGCAGTGGAGGTGGCTGAGTCACACCTTAGGCAAAAAGCGCTGGTTGCGGTCATAGCAACAGGGAGAGCAGGCTTGGGCTACTTCCCAAAGACCCAAGTCAGCAAGGCCCAGGACAAATACAGACGACATCTACTCCAGGAGGAAGTCCGAGCAGGTTTGGAGGAAGAGCAAAAGGGCAGGGTAGTGGGACTCCAGCAACAGGTGGCATGGAAAAGATGGGAGGGCACGTTGCAGCGCAAAGTCACCTGGTCAAACATCATGCAGGCAGACCTCCACTGCGTCCGGTTCCTTGTGGCAGCAGTCTATGATTCCCTCCCTAGCCCAGCAAACCTCCATGTTTGGGGGAGGAGCGAGACACCCTCCTGTTCCCTTTGCTCCGGAAGAGGTTCCTTAGAACATAATCCTCAGCAGTTGCCCAAAGTCTCTGGCTGATGGTCGCTATCGCTGGCGTCATGACCAGGTACTCAAAGCAGTTGCTGAGAGCATAGCCTCAGCCATCAGCACCAGCAAGCAACATCATACGCCAAAGAAGGCAATGTCTTTTATCAAAGCTGGAGAGAGACCTTGCGCGTGTCCAAAGACAACAACAGGACTCCTTCACACAGCCCCTGATTGGCAGCTACACGTTGACCTGGGATAACAACTGAGGTTCCCCCAGCACATTGTAAAAACATCTCTATGGCCAGACATGATCATCAATTTAGAGGCTTCGAAACATCTTATCATGCTGGAACTAACAGTGCCTTGGGGGGAGTGAAAGGAAAAGTGCCAATTATCAGGAACTGGTGGAGGACTGCAGGGGCAGGGGCTGGAGGACTTTCTACGAGCCAATATAAGTCGGCTGCCGTGGCTTTGCAGGACGCTCCCTCTGCAAAGTGCTTGGCCGATTGGGAGTCACAGGGGTGGCCAAAAGGAGGGCCATACAATCCGCGAGAGAAAGCCACGAGGTGATTGTGGCTGAAAAGGGCAGATCTGTGGGTTGCTACTGAGACACAAGCAGGGACTTGATCACCCCGGCTGGGTTGCCTGAACGAGGGTGTCTGATGTTGCGAGACCCGAAATACCCGTTGAAGCCAGGTTACATCACTGATGATGTGTCCCAGTGCATGCAGGAGCTGTATCTTTCAAGCAAGATGCCATTATTCATATTTTTGTACACTTTTATTAGGGTTGGGCGATGTAGCCTTTTTTTAATATCTCGATATTTTTAGGCCATGTCACGATACACGATATATATCTCGATATTTTGCCTTAGCCTTGAATTAACACTTGTTGCATATAATCACAGCAGTATGATGATTTTATGTGTCTACATTAAAACATTCTTCTTCATACTGCATTAATATATGCTAATTTTAAACTTTCACACAGAAAGGGAAATCACAACTAAGTCAATTGACCAAAACTATTTATTAAACAGTTATTAAGCAGTGGCACAAACATTCATGTCATTACAAGACAGAAAGTGCAAGATTGTCAGAGACATTTTAAAACAAGCTATGAGGGCACTTTTATGCATGATTTCACTTAGATGACATATCAAAACAACACTAAATTAAAGTGCACTTTTTGTACAGAACACCACTACAATAGTTTAAAACAAATAAAGTGCACTTTTGTGCATGATGTCACACAAGATATTTCAATAACTGTCAAATAAAAATGAGCTACATAATAGGGAATCAAATCGCTATGTGGTAGGTTATTGCGGACGTTATCTCCTTATGTTGTTCACTATTTTCTTCATATGGTGTTGATGTGGAAACGGTTGCCTCGGCATTTTGTTGGTGTGGCACCGAAAGGAGATGTTGATATGCGGAGTAAGCACTCTTCCTTCTCTAGAAGGTGACTTTTCAAATGATGCTACATATTAGCAGTAATACAACTTTTTTTAGCAACGCTTTTGCCCCACACTTGACAAATTACGGTTGTCTGTTCGACGTATTCCCGCTTGAGGCCAAACCACCGCCAGACGATGGACTCCCTGCTGTTTTTATTAGGAATTAATTCTTCCTTCATTTGTTACCAGATCTGCACCGTCTTTCTCTCGTATTACCACTCGCACCACAACTAACGTTACTGCTACCTCTCTGCTCCACAAGGGCGTATACATATGTGCGCTTGCTGTCTGTGAGAAGGAGAGACAACAAAGAGCAAGAATAATAATAATAATAATGGATACGATTTATATCGCGCTTTTCTATTGTTAGATACTCAAAGCGCTCACAGAGAAGTGGGAACCCATCATTCATTCACACCTGGTGGTGGTAAGCTACATCTGTAGCCACAGCTGCCCTGGGGTAGACTGACGGAAGCGTGGCTGCCAGTTTACGCCTACGGCCCCTCCGACCACCACCAATCATTCATTCATCATTCATTCACCAGTGTGAGCGGCACCGGGGGCAAAGGGTGAAGTGTCATGCCCAAGGACACAACGGCAGCGATTTGGATGTCAATAGGCTGGAAGCGAACCTGCAACTCTAGGGTTTCTGGCACGGCCGCTCTACCAACCACGCCATGCCTGTAGTGTAATGCCAGCAGCTAAAAGCAACTGCGTGAGAACGTATACTCGAATATCACAATATAGTCATTTTCTATATCGCACAAAAACCCGCGATATATCGAGTATATTGATTTATTGGCAAACCCTACTTTCAATATTTTTCTGTGTTACACAGGTTTTTATTTTCAACTTTTTTTCCCCACTTTACTTCTATTTTTGACGGTTTTGTTTGTTTTTCGGTTTTGCTTTTGCTTTTTTAATGATTTAAAATAAATGGCAGTGATTTGACATGGTGGGCGGAGCTTACAAGTTTACCCAGAAGCAGTTTTTACAAGACTTGGGCATGTAGGTGGAAGACCGGAGGACTGAGGGCGTCTAAATCAAGTTGAATAAAAGCTAGAAAATATGAAATTATGAAGCAAAGGTTGTTTGTTTTTACATTCATCTCGAGTAGGCCTAGATGTACTGCTGTTGGCGGATTAAATTCCTGCTCAGAAAGAAGTCTTGCGTTTTTAAACATAATGTAGTGAACTACTTTTATTAATTTGTGACTACTTACTTATTTTGTTTTACTTTGTTTCTTTTAAAATTGGTTTTATATATGCACTTGATTTCAGCACAAAGAGGTGATTAGGATTTTTATTTATTACATTTGTAATATATTATTTTTTCATTAATTCATTGTTGATGGATCATTTTACTTATTAATCGGCTTCTTGTGCACTGCCCTGTTGCCAACAAATATGCCTTTACCTGCACGCAGTCTGCAATTTCCACACCCTTTGGGTCATGCTACAAGCAACGCTCACCAAAATTAATCCTGACATAAAGAAGGACTAGTTTTATTAAAAGCATGACAAGATGATATTCATAAATCTTTCTTGCTTTCCTCACCCAACTATAAGCTGAGTGTAGACACTAAACAGACAACATTTATAGCTTCATAACCTTTAAATCTGCATTTTACCCATCCCCTTGTTCCACCCCCTGGTAGGTGAGGGGAGCAGTGAGCAGCAGCGTTGGCCGCGCTACCTGCACTTATCTTTCCATCCTTTGAAACTGAGCTACTGTGTGGAACAATTTCCCTAATGTCAGTTGCTGTAGAAACCTGGAAAAAAATATTAGGCATGAGAAGCTTACATGAAATTATTGCAATAAATAATAGAAATTCTATAACAAAGTATATATTTTTTTAATAGTTTTGATGCAACTGCTATGAGTACAGTTGAGTATTATGGTGTGCTTACTGAATGTAGTATGATTTTACTAGTAAACATCTCAATACATTAAGCAAATAAATCTAACAATGTCTGATAATCTCATTTATTTCACCATATGAAAAACAACTTACTTCACTATTTATCTATTTACTTTTTAATGTTGTTATTTATGGAGTACATTATGTACAAGTTAAGAGCAGGAAGTGAACAAAAGTGTGTAAAAGAGGTATGAATAAACAGTGATGGGCAGCAACAAGATGCACGTAGCTAAGCTACATAGCTTAACTACATTTTCCAGTAGCTTGGCGGTAGTTTAGGTAATTTTAGCTGTCTGGTATGGAAGTTAATTTGTCTTATTATACAAAAGCTTTTTTTGACAGGATTTTTAACGTTTATATTTTGTGATCTGTGTTTTTTTTTTTTTTTTACACCGATTTATGATGGCAATTTCATAAAATTTTCATTAAATTTAATTTACCAGAGGTGGGTCTTGAGTTTTAAAGCAAACTGTTTATGCACAGTTTTTTTTTTTACAATGAATTTTAAAACACTATTTTAACAAACTGAATTTCTCAAACACACATTTTGCTCACAATTTTCTTAAAAATTTTATATATTTTTTATTTAAATGAAAAAGATGTGAGCAAAATGTGTGTCTTTAAAAGTGACACACTTAGTTTTTGAACACAAATGTTGCTCCCAATTTTTTTCAAAGTAAGTAAAAATTTGTGAGCACCATTTGTGTTTAAAAAGTAACAAACTGAGTTTTTAAAAACACTTTGCTCACATTTTTTAAATTGTAATTTAAATAAAACTAGTTTTATTTATTTAATCAAAATTAAGTTTGTGAGCAATATGTGTGAGATCAAAATGCTGTTTGTAAAAATACAATGTTTTAAAATTAAGTGCACAGATATGTGTTGCTTTAAAACTCAGGACCCACACAGTAAATTAAATTGAATGAAATTAAAATTGTTTGAAATAATTAGCATAACATCATTTGATGTAAAAAGAAACAAGAGCTGTCGTAATAAAGACACACATTAACCTCCATAGACTGTGGGAAAGGTTTCTTAATGAGTAAAGTTGGTGGAAACAGATTTTCCAAATTCTGGGTGAATGGGAAAATGTCTAGTGGTGGAAAAATGTTATTCTCAGGAATTCTTTTTTAAGGGACATTTAAAAGAAATTTAATTTGAAGTGACAAACAAACAAAACAGTACATTGCAAGTACAGTATATTAATTTTTTTCTAAATTATGTAAAACACGTCAAACAATAACGCTTGAGTAGATCACAGCACAAAATTGTATGTTTAAAATATATGATCAAACCTTTACTGTCTGGAAATACAAATGTTTTGTCATGTTTACGTTTTGCTTGAGCCTGGCGATACTGTTTATGAAGGAGTCTTGTTATATAGCACTTTTAACACAAATAAAGCGGTGGGCGAGTGTAAGTGTAGCCGATGTTACGACAAACGATACATTTTATTTAAGAGGCTAATCAATATATCGCTACAGCTTTACTTGATGTTTATGTGAGGTGTCGCCATATTGGAAAGGTCAGCGAACGTTCCCCGACTTTCTGAGGTAAACATCCGGGTTAGCGATGCATTCATGTGACCATTGTTTGACTGGGAAAACAGCAGCTTTGTTTTATACCTTTTGAAAATGTGTCTTTATTGTTTGGATTCAGCTAATGTTTGGTGTTCGGAGTACAATAATAGCTTGACGTTGTTAAAAATATATATTGTAATATCTGATATTTGTGTAATATAATATATTGAGTGTTCGCCCTGAGATTGGTAGGTCGTGAGTTTAAATCCCGGCCGAGTCATACGCATTATCTCCCTGCTTGGCACTCAGCATCAAAGGTTGGAATTGAGGGTTGAATCCCCCAAAATTATTACCGGGCGTGGCCACCGCTGCTGCTCACTGCTCTCCTCACCTCCCAGGGGGTGGAACAAGTGGATGGGTCAAATGCAGAGGTTAATTTCACCACACCTCGTGTGTGTGTGAGACTATCAGTGGTACTTTAACTTTAACTTTAAGTGTACTGTGCCTTTAAGTTGAGTTGAGTTGAGTTGAGTTTGAGTTTATTTGAAACATGCAAGCATACAACATGATACATCACAATTTCCAGTTTCTTGTTTCAACATGTTCGAAAAGGAGTAGGAAGAAGCAGAGCTTATTTAATCCTACCCCTTTTCCTTTACATAACAGTTGCTAAAACTTTTGTTCACTTCCTGTTCTCAATTCATTCACAACATACTCCATAAGTAATCACCATAAAAATAAACAAATAATACTCAGTGAAGTATGTTACATTTCTTATGGTGAGATGAGTAAGATTATTTTGTAAACGAATGGATGGATGAAATAAATTCAGAATGTTTATCATGGTTCTTCTTCTTTGTACTTTGTAAACACTTGAAGTTTGAAGAGTTTCTTGAAGTGCATCATATTATTACTTTGTTTGATTACTTTGCTTAATTCCACAATTTAATTCCACATACAGATATACTGAAGGTTTCACGTGTTGTACGTGCAAACAAATGTTTTAAAATACATTTTTCTCTGAGATTACATTTTTATTCTTTTTTTGAGAAGAATTGTTGTATATTCTTTGGTGACAGGTTATAGTTTGCTTTTTGTATAATTTTAGCTGTTTGCAAATGTACTATGCTGTGGAATTTCAGTATTTTTGATTGAATAAATAATTAACATGGAAGGTACAAAAGGTTGGAGGTTAGTGAGGTGTAGTACCACTCAGACTTTACACAAAACAGCCATTTTTACGTTCCGGAAGTGGTGGATGTGATAGGGGGCGCCACCCAAAAAACCCCCAAAATTGGATTTAATTAACATGAAAGGCACAAGTTTCATTTCTATGCCAAATGTTTATGGGCACCCCACTTAATCCAATTCTGCAACGTAAGAATAGAATTTCTGGTGGAATAATCACTTAAGAACGACGTTAATTAGCGTTAATTAAGGTTTTAATTAGCATGAAAGGTACAAGTATGGAACCAAATCAGAAATGTAGAGGGTGGTTGCCTGGTTCAGAATCAATAGAGTAAGAATGAGAATTGTGGTGGAAAGGTCATATAAGAACAGGTCAAAAGTCACTAATTAAGTCAGACACTAATTAAAATGGCCATATCTCTTGAGGTTAATCATACACCATGTTGAATTTGGTCTTAAAATAAAGGCAGAGTAAAGAAGTAACACTCGGATGCCAACAAATCTCAGATTGTTACTTCTAACTGGGTCAAATGTGGGAAAAACCTATAAAAAAATGCACCTAACTGGACTAATTATCATTTTAACTAACATGTAAGGTACAACTACAAAACCGGTGGGGATTTGTAGGCTGTGGTCATCTGAATATAAATAACAAATGTAAGAATGGAAATTACGGTGGGAAGGTAATTTAAGATTAGGTCAAAGGTCATATCGTCTCTAATCATCCCTAATTAATATTTGAATTATCATGGTACAACATCAATCTTGATGCAAATGTTTTTTTGGTTCCCAATCACCAATTGATGAACTGAAGAACAGAAATAGTGGTGAAAACAGTACTCAAAATTACACCGAATTACTATGGAGTGGACAGGCATCACATACAATGTAGTAAATATTACGGATTAACTCTCAGTTAGAAACATAATACTTAATAATCAGCAGCTTTACAGTAGTGTTTGTACATAAAAAAGAATAACAATTGCACTCAATAAAATTGAATTATCCCTTCTAGTGCTAGGTTTTAGAATAATTTCTTATGTTTACTTTTTCAAAAATATAGCCATGAAATCCTAAAACCATGTACAAATGTTCTCTATTTACCAGCTCCGTAAGTAGCATGGGTCTTCATTTTCAAACAGTTTCTCTAGAAAAAACAAAACAATAAGATTTGTAGTTCGAAGGCGGCGCTCTTAACATTGAAACAGCGCCAATCTTCATCCAATAATAACATCATAATATCATTAACAGTTTCTGCTCTCTGCAAGCTGGTATACCCATGCTAAACCATTCCATAAGAGCCATAGTGTATGTGAAGCCCCATAAGTTGACTCAAGTTCTACCTATTGTTAAATGAAATGTTTCATATATGTCAATGTGAACAATTAGTCATCACCTGACGCCTCATCCTCATCTGTTGACGATAGATCATCCTCCTCATCTGATGAGGACAGCTGGAGGTCTTCGTCGATTTCCTCATCGGTGGCTTCTTGGTCTGGTACAACAGCTTCTGGCAGTTGAAGACCACTAAACCAAGAAATCCCATACGTCGTCTCTTGAAGTTCCCAACCATCATCTTGAGTAGGATGTTGCTGAATGTGGGCAACGTCGGCATTTGCCCACATTCTTGCGACAAACGACGCTCGACGAATATGTTGGGTAAGCTCAGCCTCACAGGGTGGGATCATTGTCGCATCGATGCCGCTTAATTTCTTCAGGGGCTCTTTGCATGTTGCCTTTGGCCCAAAGCTTTTTTCAAATATTTTGTGCCGATGTGCGTCCAAGGATAACGTTGCCAAGCTCCTCTTCTCGCCATACATCCTGGCTGTAAAAGACATCACAGCTTGTGTGGTGTTCTCGTTCAGGTTTCCTTTAGGCATTTCCGCAAATGCTGTTTGTGCGTCAGTGTCATTTTCCAGTTGCTTGAATGGGCGTACCTTGCCCTTTCTGACGAAGGCAGAAGTAGAATCACATCCTGTGAAGGAGTGGAAAGCAGGCAGAGCTTGGGAAAGCTTCGTTCCAATTGTTTTCCCAATGTCAGTTATGTTGATATATCTTCTGTCGTTTTATGCTGATGTACCACCATCCATCCAAATGTTCGCTCTAATGTTCCAGGAATGATGGATCAGTATGACAGCAATATCTGTGTCAGATGCTCTCACAACCACATTCTGGACAGTTCCATCGTCCATGGATTTTATGTGAGCACAGATTAGTGTGTCTGCTTCTTCGTGGTTCTTCTGCAAGTAACAACTTTTCTAACTACTGTGTCCCCCTTGGACGTAGAAGTGAAAACAGGCCCCAAGGTAAGAGAGGTATACATGCTTGCAGTTGATCACTTCCGCATAGTGCTGTGCCACCCATTCTTCCGCCAGGAACTTTGGTAGTTCCTCCTTGAATGATCTGGATTGTAGACAGTCACCAATGTTCTTTGGACGCTTTTGCTCGGCACCAGATATAACAGGGGTCGGGAACCTTTTTGGTTGAGAGAGCCATACAAGCCAAATATTTTAAAAAGTATTTCCGTGAGAGCCATATAATATTTTTTTTTAAGACTGAATACAACTAAATGCATGCATTTTTAAGTAAGACCAATATTTTTAGAGTATAAATAAGTCTCTTATTTCTTTTAATAACATAGTTATTCTGAAGCTAACCAACAATAAATGAAATACTTCTTACCATTAATGCGACTTCTTGAACAGGTGCGGTAGTAACCGGATGGATGGATTAAAATGCATGAGAATGTTTTATATTTTGAACGTTATTTTTGACCCTGTTATTACCAGCGGAATTATTCATTACTTATTGTGTTAAGCAATGTCAGCTAAGATTTATCTGAGAGCCAGGTGCAGTCATCAAAAGAGCCACATCTGGCTCTAGAGCCATAGGTTCCCTACCCCTGAGATATAACATACTCCCGCTTCTCCTTCTCGCCAAGACCTCTTCTAGTCCGTTCACTCTCCTTTATTGACGGAATAGGGTGCACGTCAAAAGCTATGTTGACTCTGTTTCCTGACATAGCAGTGACTTGCTCAAGAATACCAGCTGCTAAGCCACCATATGTTCCTTGTAGATGAGGCGAGAGGGTCCTCAGGAAGAAGTTGCCATCGATTACGGTCGCATTCACTGTGGTTTGAGCGGATCGTTCGACTTTATCTTCCAGGTAATGGAGAAGATTAGATTAGATAGATAGTACTTTATTTATTCCGTCAGGAGAGTTCCTTCAGGAAAATTACAATTTTCAGCACAATCCCATTCAAGATCAGACAAACATTACAGGGAGACAGAACAGGATCGCTGACGGGTCTGCCGGCTTCCAGCGCCCCTTACAAAAAAAAAAAGAAAAAAAAGAGCGCTCTTGTCCGTTTTCACCATCAACCCATCATTGCTGCACATTGAGAGAGGAACCGCCGTTAGGGGATAGAAAAGGACATCCTTTAAGTCCATATCTTTCTTACAAGCGAGAACAAGCAGTCGCCCCAGCAGATCACGTGAACACACCAGAGAGGCTATTCGTTTGTCTTTGCTCTGTTTACTGGACTTGCAATTCTCCTCGAATGTCAGCAGTCTCTCCTTCTTAATCGACCGTTCAAAGTTGATTGGGTCTTCGAAGCATGCCTTGGTGAACTCTTCATGGCGCTCTTTCCCCTTTTGCCTCAATCCAAGCAGACATTCCTTAATAGGTTCACTGGTCACTTTCCCCGTTCTAATATTAAACAAACTTGGGGATACTTCAAATGACTTCAAAAAGGGATCGCAGCATCCCTTTATCTGCTCAATGACCTTCAGCAAGTCGGAGGCATCCCTTCTGATTCGTGATGTGTGCAACTCCACAGTTGCATTTTCACGGTTCGACATTCCTGCCAGTTTCTAAACGGCGGCTATGACGGCAGCACGAATAGATTTGGTTATCATCCATCGAAGGCGTGCGCTGTAGTTGTTGGTGGCAGATGACAGACCTGTGCGTCTAGAAGCTTCGTCTGCGTTCACCGTCTGCTCCAACGTTAGATCGACTGGACTACTGCTGAAGGACTTTCCTGTTCTCTTGACGGTGAATGCGCCATTCCGTAGAAGATTTCGAAGGCCAGTGTGTGTATTGTCGATGTTTACCAGATCCAACTTGAATTTGGACAACCAACGGGAATAGTTGATGTGGTTTGTTGGAAAGAATAGTTGGATAACTGGAGTGAGAGCATGTGTGAAGAGGTCAACGTCATTTGTCCTGATAGCACGTTTTAGATTATGGAAGTTATGGATGTAGCACAACATAAGTAATCCAGAACTGCGCTGTTGCCCCGTGTGTCCCAGTCATTGTCTTGTGTGTGTACTCTTCGTACTTTGCAACGGACGAGGTAACTATTTCAGAAGACTCTACTTCTTGCCTCGTGTCCACATCTGGAGTTCTTTGGTCATCTGGAGCTCTTTCGAATGAACACAACAAAGCTGCAAGTTCTTCTTTCCCATCAAGTCCAGAAGAGCCTGGAAATGGAGGATCTCGAATGCCAATGCAAGAATGGGATGGATCCGTTTGCATCTGTTGAAATGTTTGCCTGTTATCAAACCATTCAATGAGCCAGGTGCCAACATGTCGCAGTCAGTTAGGATTCTAGGACCTCCAGACTCGTCAATAAACTTTCCTATAGCTTTGAAAAAAGCCTTTTCAACATGAAAGGGACCTAGCATTACAAACAGATCATCGTAACATGGAGATATTTCTACACAGTAACTCAGATATGGTAACACTAGTGAGCAGTAGAGAATATAATGTGATTTTTGTCCTAGAACATGTTTTGCTTTATTCATTATTGACATGTCAAAGGTAAGACACAAATGGCCGGATAGGGGAGAAGATTACCAATCGTGAAGAACAGATGGTCTGATGGGTCGAGCACTACTCAGAACTATACAGCCGTGAAACAACTGTCTCTGATGCTGCTCTAAATTATACGAAGGAGCTACCAATCATGAATGAACTCGACAAAGTGCCTACAATGTCAAAGCTTGAAAAAGCTATTGATTCACTTCCATCTGACAAAGCACCAGGTACTGATAACATTCCACCTGAAGCTATCAAGCAAGGGAAGCCTGCCCTAGTTAAACCACTATACGAATTACTGTGTCTTTTCTGGGAGGAAGGAGGAGTACCTCAGGACATGCGTGATGCCACTATTGTGACACTTTATAAGAATAAAGGGGACCGCAGTGACTGGAATAGCTATAGAGGAATTTCTCTCTTGAACATCGTTGGAAAGGTTTATGCACGCATAATCCTAAACAGGCTACAGATACTTGCAGATCAAATCTATCCTGAATCCCAATGTGGTTTCAGGGCTGGAAGATCGACGACTGACATTATATTTTCAGTCAGGCAGATTCAAGAGAAGAGTAGAGAACAAGGTCAACCTCTTTACATGATGTTCATAGATCTAACTAAGGCTTTCGATCTTGTCAGCAGGAAGGGCCTATTCAAGCTTCCACAAAAGATTGGATGTCCTCCAAAACTACTCAGCATGTTAATCTCTTTCCATTCCAACATGAAGGGAACAGTCTTGTATGATGGATCTTGTTCGGACTCCTTCTCTATCATCAGTGGTGTTAAGCAGGGCTGTGTCTTAGCACCAACTCTTTTCGGAATAATCTTCTCTATACTCCTGTCCCACGCTTTTGACACATCCATTGAGGGTGTCTATCTACACACACAGTCTGACGGCAAATTGTTAAATCTGGCAAGATTACGCGCGAAGACCAAAAGGAGGTCAGTGTCAATCCGAGAGATGCTTTTTGTAGACGATGCTACTCTTGTACCAACACCAAAGAAGCCTTGCAACGTCTAAGTGACTGTTTTGCGAATGCTTGTGAACAGTTTGGACTTACAGTTAGCCTGCAGAAAACCAATGTTAGCGTTCAAGGTGCTGCAAATCCTGTTATCAAGATGAATGGAGTCACTTTAGAAGTAGTAGATAATTTTATATACCTAGGCTCGACAATCAGCAATAAACTCTCGCTTGATGTTGAACTTTACAGGAGGCTTAAAAAGGCAAACACCATCATGGCTAAACTAGCAAAACGATTATGGGAAAACAACGCTCTTACTCAACATACAAAGATCCGAGTTTATCAGGCCTGCGTTCTCAGCACTTTACTCTTCGGAAGCGAGACCTGGACTACTTACATGAGACAAGAGCGTCGACTTAACGCTTTCCACATGCGGTGCATCCAACGTATCCTTGGTATTAGTTGGCAGGACTATATTCCACACAGTGTCATTCTTCAGCGGGCTAATATCCATAGCATGAACTCTCTTTTTAGCCAGCGCCGTTTTCGATGGCTGGGACATGTTCGGCGGATGGAGGACGGACGGCTTCCCGAGGACATTATGTATGGACAACTGGCTGCTGGTTCCAGATGAGTTGGTCGTCCCTCCCTCCGGTTCAAGGATGTATGCAAGAGAGATCTGAAGGCGTGTAATATTCCTGTAGACAGCTGGGGGACACAGGCGGGGAACCGGAATGTCTGGCGTCAAGCGGTTGGACGGGGTATTGCAGAGGCTGATTTGAGGAGAGGCCAGCTCGCAGAGGAGAAGAGAGACAGGAGGAAACGCACTGCAAATACCATTGCACAGCAGGAGCGGGACGAAGTCTCTACACATGTTTGTGCAAAGTGCAACAGGGACTGTCACTCAAGAATTGGATTGTACATCCATGCTAGGCGTTGTCAACAAACCTGAATGTACCGTATAGACAAAACATCAAGTTAAAATGTGAAAATTAAATAAGTGCATTGTATAATTACAACGTTCATTAAAACTGAAAATATATTACAAATGATTGACTAAAATAGGATGACAAAACTATTTTTAAAAAAAACAAACTATTAATAATAATTAAAGTACCATTAAAAAATAAAAATAAAAATGAAAAAATAAAAAATTACAAGAGCATAAATTAGCATGGTCATCTGTGACTAAGCTGCCAAAGAAGATAAGATAAGAGTGAGCAGTAGAGAATATGAAGTGATTTTTGGTCTAGAAAATGTTTTGCTTTATTCATTATTGAAGTGTTTCATGCTACTTTATGTTGTGTATCTTTCATATGAGATTTCTAGTCAAATTTATCATCAATCCTTATACCTAGAAATGTGGTATCATTTACTCTTTGAATTTCTATTCCGTCTATTTGTATTTGTGTTTGACTTTCTCTTCTACCAAATAGCATTATTTTAGTTTTACTGAGATTCGAAAATAGTCTGTTTTTGTCAAACCATCTTTTTAATTTGTTAATTTCTTGTGTTATTATTTGTATTATTTTCTGTGTGTTCTCTCCTGAACAAAACACTGTTGTATCATATAATATTAAATCAAATAATATTAACTTTGATTCTTTTTTAACTTTGCATAATTTTGGTCCTAGTATTGATCCCTGAGGTACACCACAGGATATATTTAGCGTTGTAGATGTGTGTTCGCTTAGCTTCACGTATTGTTTCCTGTTCATTAAATAACTTATTATCCAGTTTAAGACTAACCCTCGTATGCCATATTTTTCTAGTTTTTTGATTAAAATATTGTGATTGTGTCAAATGCTTTGGTTAGATCCATAAACACTGCTGCCGCACATTTTTTACTATCTATTGTATAGGTAATTTATTCTGTAATTTAAATTAAAGCAATCAAAGTTTAAACATTAGCTCTGTATCCATATTGGTTTTCTTCGAGTATTCTATTTTTTTTTTTTTGAAACTCTCTAATCTGTTTTTGAAAAGTTTTTCAGTGATTTTGGAAAATTGTGGAAGTAAAGAAACAGGTCTATAATTTGTAAATTGGTATTTGTCTCCAGTCTTATAAATTGGTGCGACTTTAGCTATTTTCAATGTACCTGTTTGAAATAAAAGGTTACTAAGATACATTAATGGTCCTGAGATCTCTTCAGTAACCCTTTTTATCGTTTCCAAAGGGGTAATGCCCCCGCAGTGGAGAAGGAGTGGCATCCTTGTCTGTGTCACTCCTCCACTGCAGGCAGTACAATATGTTTGATTAAAACATTTTTAGATTGCAGTTTGTTCTGCTTTGGGTGAGTGCATTCCCTTTTTCCGACACAAAAGATGGATTCAATGAAGAACAAGGAAACGAGCAGGTCAGATGTTACACATGAAGTAAAACATTGCCATTTGTATTGTTATATTATTATTTTTATGTACTACAAATCATTTACTGCGACAGTGTATTCATGTAATTTAAAATTATTTTTTTAAGGGTAATTTCATGTTAACACCGTAACAAGTTTTTTAATTCTTATATCTACTAGCTATGTCCACTACCTTATTGACACAATATAAAACGCTTTGAAAGCAGTTATATATGTATATATATATATATACATATATATTTACACATGTGTGTGTATGTCCATATGTATATTTGACATTTGTTTTAAAAGTAGCATCTTTTTCCTGAGGGAACTCTCCTGAAGGAATTAATAAAGTACTATCCACGTATAACTTCTGTCATATCCTAACTTGCTCAGTCTTCAAAGTTATTTTTCCTTGTGGGTCTCAATGAGTGACACGACAAATAAGTAGAAACATTTAAAAAATACTATATTTTTGGTGGATATATGTTTGTATTATGACAAGTTTTCGACGCCAATATTCATATTTCGTACACTTTTATTATTATTCTGTTTCACAGATTTTTATTTTCAACTTTTTTTTTCCTACATTAACTTCTCTTTTTGACGGTTTTTGTTTGTTTTTCGGTTTGGCTTTTTCTTTTTGATGGTTTCAAAAAAACCATCAAAACCCCTAGACCCCCCCTTACCCCTCTGCCACCAGCACGGTGGTTGAGGGGTTAATGCGTCTGCCTCACAATACAAAAGTCCTGAGTAGTCCTGAGGTCAATCCCGGGCTCAGGATCTTTCTGTGTGGAGTTTGCATGTCCTTCCCGTGACTGCGTGGGTTCCCTCCGGGTACTCCGGCTTCCTCCCACCTCCAAAGACATGCACCTGGGGATAGGTTGATTGGCAACACTAAATGGTCCCTAGTGTGTGAATGTGAGTGGGAATGTTGTCTGTCTATCTGTGTTGGCCCTGCGATGAGGTGGCGACTTGTCCAGGGTGTACACCGCCCAATTGTAGCTGAGATAGGCACCAGCGCCCCTCGCGACCCCAAAAACGAATAAGCGGTAGTAAATGGATGGATGGATGGTTTCAAATGAATGGCAGTGAATTGACATGGTGGGGGCGGAGCTTACAACAATTTTACCTGGATGCAGCTGTACGAAACTTGGGCATGCAGGTAGAAGACGGGAGGACCACGGGACCTTGCCCAGTATACACCATCTGGTCTAGCCTTAGGTGCCTGCCTCACTTGTTATTCTTATAGGAAGGGCAGTTGAGAACCCGAGGGTTGGAGGGGCATCTTGGATGTGGCTGGCCTGGATGACTGGAGCTAGCTCTGACCGCCGGGACGGACACAGTGTCTTGGCTTAATGAGCAGGTATCGGACATCTCAGTCTCCTCGGACGTATCCTCGCTCATCCATGCGGACTGGAAACTGGCCGAGAGTTGGTTGGCGGCCGAGAGTGGAGTCGGCTCTCTTGGTTGCTTTGTTGGGTCTGCTCCTGTCTCTGGCCATGCTCCCTCCACCCCAGCAGACGATGGCGTGGAACACCGCAGAGGCCCACAGTGTATATGTTTCTTTTACTTTTTATTCATAGCTGCATGTAGAAGTGGCTGGTTGCATCAGCTCTGCTCTTTAATGTCTTTAATGTTCTTTGTTTTCTTTGATATTTGATGTTGTAAGAGGGATGTCTACTATGGTTATGAGTTGTTTTTTTCCCTTGGCCTCACTCTGGACCCCCTCTCCAGGGGCCCAGGCTTAGACCGATTTTTTTTATTTAATTTTATTTTAATCTTATTTTTTCTCCCATTCCCCCCCACTTGTTTACCTGTATCTCACCTTTTTGTAAGGGGCGCCGGAAGTTGGCAGACCCGTCAGCGATCCTGTTCTGTCTCCTTGTAATGTTTGTCTGATCTTGAATGAGATTGTGCTGAACATTTTTAATTTCCCCTCGGGGATTAATAAAGTATGTCAGATTCTGATTCTGATAAGTGATTGAGTTCCTCCGCTGTCAAGTCTTCCAGGTTGTTGACTGTTGAGGAATAACTTATGTAGCTCCTGAGTTTGTATTCCTTGTCACACCCGCACTGAGTCTTTGTTGTTCAGGTGCTACACTTTCGCAGCCTAGATGCATCTACTGATGTCTGATCTAGCCCTTCTGTGTCGTTCTCTGTCCCCCCTGTGTTGGTTCTACTCATCCGAAGTGACAGTGTAGAGTGTCTCATATGAGATTGCACAGCATCTGTCTGCACCTGTAGCAACAGATCGTCGATCAATGACCATGGCGTGGTCTGCAAGCAGTTTTGTGATTTGTTTTATATTCATGTCAATATGTTCTTATGTGTCATTTTGATTTTCAGTAATCCGTCAGACATAGGGAAGTGGTTGGATTAAATAAGAGATGCTACTTCCTGCTAATTTTTGGGCGCATTGAATTGTTCACTATATTCTACATAAGCTATACCGTGACTTTTTGAATTGGAAGGTAATTGGTTTCATTCAATTGTATCTCTTAAAAGTGTTACAGGCATGCTTGAAAGCTAATACATTTTTTAATTTTTTTGTCTTATTCAAGGCCTGTTGTTATTCAGAACCCTTACCTTCAGGACGTGAACGAGGACGTCCTGTACCACTTTAACCTGGGTAAAGGAACACACAACCTTCCTGCTCTGTTTGGTGACATCAAAGTAAGAATGGTCTTAATTCATTCACGTGCATGAGGAGGGTGGGGGGATACACACTGTAATCATGTCTTGTTTTTTTACCCTGCAGTTTGTGGCTGTTGGGGGCAGTGCAGAGCGAATGAGAGAGTTCATTGAGTACATTGCCACCGAGCTTGGTATTGAAGACGCCCAATCAAGTTACCCCAATATATGTGCGGGAACAGATCGCTATGCCATGTACAAAGTCGGCCCTGTACTCTCTGTCAGCGTGAGTGCAAACTAATTTGCATCACAAACTAAATACTGAAAACTAAAGAAGTGTCTTGTCTGACTTTTGCAGCATGGCATTGGCATCCCATCTATTTCCACAATGTTGCATGAGCTGATAAAACTCCTGCATCACGCTCAGTGCACGGATGTTACAATAGTACGCATCGGAACATCAGGTGGACTAGGTAATTATTGGTCAACTGAATATCACATCTCAAATATGAGCTTGATGTATTGTCAGTTCATTGACAAAAACATAAGTTATGACTCTCCACTTACAAGCCGCGTTTTGTTTCACCATAAGAGGGCGCTCCAAGTTTTCAGCATTATCTCCGGCAGCAATGCCATCAGGAAAGTGTCTTATGGGACATATTGACATAATTACATAACAGTGGAGAACATGCACAGGACTAAAGTCTCTGGCGAAGTCCCTTTGATATGTTCAGATTTTGGAACAAATTTTCCCATGAAATAATAACAAATTACAAAATAATTATTAAATGTACAGAAGGATTTTAACATTCCCATTAGCGTAAAAGGAAGTTAACCTGTGTTAAAAGTAGAGATGGTCTGTTCCAAATTCGATACAAAATGGATATTGGAGGCTGTGTAATGATCGATACCGATATCGATCTGTTACAATAACAATAACACCAATCAGCCCTACGATAACAATAACACGAATCAGCCCTACAATAATAACACGAATCAGCCCTAATACCACAAATCAGCTAGGGCTGCAACTAACGACTATTTTGGTAGCTGATTAGTCCCTGACTATCCTAACTATTAGTCGGCTAATCGGAAAATTAAGCGTATTCCGTGCGTGAAATTTAGCCACCGGGTTTTAAAGTTCATCTTGAGAAGTGGTTAGGCATGTGGCAAAGCAAGGCAAAAGAAGAGCACAATTCGCACACAAGGCAATTCAAAGAGCTTTACTGGAAATTCCAAAACGGCAAAAATGCTAATTTGAATAATCATAATTCAAATTAAAATCTGAAAATATAATCATCATAAAATCCATCATAATTGAAATTAAAATCAGTTAGTGTAGTTAAAATCATTTCAGTTATCATACGCAGTTAAATAAGTTTTTCCAACCTGGATTTGAACATTTTCAACATCGAGGCCTGTCTCACATCTTCTGGAAGACTATTTCAGATTTTTGGAGCATAAAACTGAAACACAGTCTCACATGTTTGGTCCTGACTCTGGGCTCCAGCAGGAGACCACTCCCTGAGATTTTCAGAGCTCGAGATGGTTCATTTGGTTCTAACAGTCCGAGATGTACAGTGGGGCAAATAGTATTTGGTCAGCCACCGATTGTGCAAGTTCTCCCACTTAAAAGGATGACAGAGGTCTGTAATTTTCATCATAGGTACACTTCAACTTTGAGAGACAGAATGTGGGAAAAAAAATCCAGGAATTCACATTGTAGGAATTTCAAAGAATTTGTAAATTATGGTGGAAAATAAGTATTTGGTCAATAAAATTCAACTCAATACTTTGTAATATAGCCTTTGTTGGCAATAACAGAGGCCAAGCAATTACTATAGGTCTTTACCTGGTTTGCGCACACAGTAGCTGGGATTTCGGCCCATTCCTCTGTGCAGATCTTCTTGAGAGCATTGATGTTTTGGGGCTGTCGCCGAGCAACACAGACTTTCAACTCCCTCCACAGATTTTCAATGGGGTTGAGGTCTGGAGACTGGCTAGGCCACTCCAGGACTTTCGAATGCTTCTTATGGAGCCAGTCCTTCGTTGCCCGGGCTGTGTGTTTGGGACCATTGTCATGCTGGAAGACCCAGCCACGTTTCATCTTCAAAGCTCTCACTGATGGAAGGAGGTTTTGGCTCAAAATCTCACGATACATGGCCCCATTCATTCTTTCCTTAACACGGATCAGTCGTCCTGTCCCCTTAGCAGAATAACAGCCCCAAAGCATGATTTTTCCATCCCCATGCTTCACAGTAGGTATGGTGTTCTTGGGATGCAACTCAGTATTCTTCGTCCTCCAAACTTGATGAGTTGAGATAGTACCAAAAAGTTCTATTTTGGTTTCATCTGACCACATGACATTCTCCCAATCCTCTGCTGTATCATCCATGTGCTCTCTGGCAAACTTCAGACGGGCCTGGACATGCACTGGCTTAAGCAGGGGGACACGTCTGGCACTGAAAGATTTGATTCCCTGTCGGCGTAGTGTGGTACTGATGGTAACCTTTGTTACTTTAGTCCCAGCTCTCTGCAGGTCATTCACCAGGTCCCCCTGTGTGGTTCTGGGATTTTTGCTCACTGTTCTCATGATCATTTTGACCCCACGGGATGAAATCTTGCGTGGAGCCCCAGATCGAGGAAGATTATCAGTGGTCCTGTATGTCTTCCATTTTCTGATAATTGCCCCCACAGTTGATTTTTTCACACCAAGCTGCTTGCCTATTGTAGATTCACTCTTCCCAGTCTGGTGCAGGTCTACAATTCTTTTCCTGGTGTCCTTCGACAGCTCTTTGATCTTGGCCATAGTGGAGTTTGGAGTCTGACTGTTTGAGGCTGTGGACAGGTGTCTTTTATACAGATAACGAGTTCAAACAGGTTCCATTAATACAGGTAACGAGTGGAGTACAGAATAGATTCTTAAAGAAGTTACAGGTCTGTGAGAGCCAGAGATCTTCCTTGTTTGAAGTGACCAAATACTTATTTTCCACTATAATTTACAAATCAATTATTTAAAATTCATACAATGTGAATTCCTGGATTTTTTTTCACATTCTGTCTCTCACAGTTGAAGTGTACCTATGATAAAAATTACAGACCTCTGTCATTATTTTAAGTGGGAGAACTTGCACAATCGGTGGCTGACTAAATACTTTTTTGCCCCACTGTATTTTGGCACAAGACCTTAAAAAGACTTGAACACAAATAGAGTCTATTCTCCGACCACCAGGAAGCCAGTGCACTGGAGTAATATGGTGATGATAATTTTTCGTTCTAGTCAGGACTTGAGCAGCAGCATTCTGAATATACTGCCGCTGCTTCACAACTCATTTCGAGAGCCCAGTGAGAAGGCCAATACAGTGATACTATCAATATGCAGTAGATGACTACTTGATTCAGAAATATTTATTCATACTAAAACTGTGCTGCCCGTTAGGCTGTTACAATAATGTAAATAACTAGTGTACATTTGACCAATTTTAAGTAAGGAAAGATAAAGTGTTAAAGGGGCTTTATGACCTATATACCTACAGTATACTTTTCTTACCTATTGATACCTGCTGCTGTGCATTTGGGATCTGCATACCGATATGTCCCAAACATTTGAAATCAAAGCGTGGAGTCTTTGCGGAGATATTTTTAAAACAATCTGACCGTCCTATCTAATTCCTCCAAACTATCCATTTAGAATCTTCCCAATTGATGATATTACCAGATGGGAACATTGTCAGCGTATTATCCATGTATAGCATAAATCTACCCAAACTGCCTTGTGTGCCTCCGCCATTTTTAGTTTATGCGCTTATTCCCTTTGGGGTTGCGGGGGGCGCTGGTGCCTATCTCAGCTACAATCGTGCGGAAGGTGGATTACACCCTGGACAAGTCTCCACCTCATCACAGGGCCAACACAGATAGACAGACAACATTCACACTCACATTCACACTCTAAAGCAAATTTAGTGTTGCTAATTCCAAGGTAGCTATTTCATCAAGAGGAGGACGTTGAGCAATATGCTGAACCATTTGAACATACAGAATGCAAGAATTATAAATGAATGTTGCGTTTTTGAAACACGCCAATCTAATCACAGGCAGAAGCAGTCCTCTGGTGTAAACACAACAGGTTCTAATACCGCCTATCATGTTAGCGCTCCTACCTGTTAAATTGTTATGAAGACCTTCTCATTTAGAGGATTATGAGGAGGCATATTCTGACCGGCTTTGAAGCAGGCAGAAATGGCTCCAGTTCATGTCTGCCGCTAGCATTCACCGCGGCCGGGCAGAGTACCACGCGGCAAATTTCACCGAGCAGTTACTAAGTTTGTGGTCAAAAGGATTTTGCCACATATGTGCTCCTTAGTGGTGAATATTCAATTGGAAAGGTTGCATGTTTTCCCCCAACCACATTTTCACTCGGTCATTATATTATACAGGTGGAACTCATATATATCGCGTACAAGTCTTTTCATGTCAGCAATTCAACTTCAAACATGAAGGTATATGGTATAAAACCATGACATGCAAAGAGAGCTATTTCAAGCCTTTATTTACATTAGTGTCGTAAACCTAAGTATTCATTAAAAACGAGGCAGAGGGTTCATTTACTAGTATCTTTAATACATTTGGACTAGGGCTGGGTGATGTGGCCTTTATTTTAATATATCTTGATATTTTTAGGCCATGTCACGATAAACGATATATATATATATATATATATATATATATATATATATATATATATATATATATATATATATATCTCAATATTTTGCCTTAGCCTAGAACAGGGGCGCTCACACTTTTTCTGCAGGTGAGCTACTTTTCAATTGACCAAGTCGAGGAGATCTACCTCATTCCTATTTATAATTTATAAAAGAGACATTTTTGTTAACAAGTTAATGGTGTTTAATGATAATACAAGCATGTTTAACTGTTTAACACACATAGATTCCTTTCTTTCATGAAGACAAGAATATAAGTTGGTGTATTTGATACTGATGACTTGCATTGATTGGAATTAGACAGTGGTGCTGATAACGTCCGCATTTTCAAATGGAGGAAAAAAAAAAGTCCTCCTTTCTGTCTAATACCACATGAAAGTGGTTGGATTTGGCATCTCATTTGTCCAACTTGCATACTCGTTCTTTAACACTTTGTTATGAGAGTAGCATATGTGTTTGGCCCTTTAATGTCTGGCAGCAGGTGAGTGACGTCAGTGAGTGTGCGGGTGGGCAAGCAAGTGAGAAAGCGGTCGCTGAGGGCGGGGGAGAAATACATTGGCATCAAACTCCGTAGCTTGCTAGCTCGTGCACGCTAGCTTTCTGAGACTCTTATTTTGTTAGCACAGGCAGGATGAAACAGGTCTTTTATGGTCAAGACCCGAACTGTGCAGTCGGTCTTTAGAGTTTTGACAGTAGGTACGGAGTCTCTAGAAATAAAATGTGTTTCTCTGCGTCCGCCCTGTTAGTGATTTTTTTCTTAAATATGAGCTCGCAGCAGCCAGCGTCATCTCACAAGATCCTCGGGTGCCGAGAATGTCAAACAACTGACTAAAGTGAAGTCTTGGTATGATTGATGATTGCGCATTTTTATGTATATTTTTTAATGCCTGGCTTGAGATCGACTGACACACCCTCCGAGATCGACCAGTCGATCGCGATCGACGTAATGCCCACCCCTGGCCTAGAATGAACAGTTAATGCATATAATCACAGCAGTATGATGATTCTATGTGTCTACATGAAAACATTCTTCTTCATACTGCATTAATATATGCTCCTTTTAAACTTTCATGCAGAGAGGGAAATCACAACTAAGTCAATTGACCATAACTGTATTTATTAAACAGTTATTAAGCAGTGGCACAAACATTCATGTCATTTTAAAACAGAAAGTGCAAGATTGTCAGAGACATTTTAAACAAGCTATGAGTGAAGTTTTGTGCATGATGTCACTAAGATGACATATCAAAACAACACTAAATTAAAGTGCACTTTTTGTACAGAATGCCACTACAACATTTTAAAACAAATAAAGCGCACTTTTGTGCATGATGTCACACAAGATATTTCAATAACTGTCAAATAAAAATGAGCCGCATAATAGGAAATCAAATTGTGTACGTCCTTCACTACACGGTAGGTTACTGCGGACGTTATCTCCTCCTGTTGTGGACTATTTTTTTCATACGGTGTTGTTGTGGAAATGGTTGCCTCGGCATTTTGTTGGTGTGGCGTCGAACGGAGATGTTGAAATGCAGAGAGAGCACTCTTCATTCTCTAGCAGGTGACTTTTCAAATGATGCTACATATTAGCAGTAATGCTGGCAACGTTTTTGCCCCACAATTGACAAATTACAGTTGTCTGTTCAACATATTCCCGCTTGAAGCCAAACCACCGGCAGACGATGGACCCCATGCTGTTTTTCTTGGGAATTAATTCTTCCTTCATTTGTTACCAGATTCGCACCTTCTTTCTCTTGTATTACCACTCGCACCACAATTAACGTTACCCATACTGCCACCTCTCTGCACAGTGAGGGCGTATACGTATGTGACTTATGTTAGAAGGTGCGCTTGTTTAGGTCTCTGTGAGAATGAAAGACAAGAAAGAGTGAGAAGAGCCTGTAGGTTAATGCCCACAGCTAAAAGCAACTACGTGAGAACGTATACTAGAATATCACGATATAGTCATTCTCTATATCGCACAGAGACAAACCCGCGATATATCGAATATATCGATATATTGCCCAGCCCTAATTTGGACTCACACATAGATTACACATAGATTGAATAGTTACACTGTGTGTTGATATAGGAATATAAAACATTGTACTTTAATCAAGTGACTAGATGGACTCCGTGTACCACTAGTGCATATGTACCACAGTTTGAGAATCCCTGCTGTGAGTAATAAACATCAACATTGTATCAAAATCAAGCTTGAAATATCACATGTTGCACATTATGAGCCTGTGTCATCATGCTAATTCACCGATATATTGCATGTCTAGGCCAGAGCTGGGCAAATATTTTGACTTGGGGGCCACATTGAGAGAAAAAATGTTTCTGGGGGCAGGGCCTATGTGTATGTGTATAAATTATATAAATTAATTCCTTTTTTTCAGGAACACTAAAACCAAAAGTCACAATGTCCGTTATAACTGTAAAAACGTTATGACAAATCACTTCAAAAATATTTTTTTTACTGAATAAGACACCCAAAATGTACATTAAAATAAAGATAGTGGGATTTACAATATTAATTATATACAATAAAACATGGAATATTAACAACATATGAGCATCGCTCCTCTTTTACTTCTTAGACCAGCTCCTCGATAGACCTCTCTTACAATCAAGGAAAAATGTAACAAACAGCAGAATATGAATGCAACGGGTAGTAAACACCTAAAATACAAACTTCGTTTCCATATGAGTTGGGAAATTGTGTTGGATGTAAATATAAACATAATACAATGATTTGCAAATCCTTTTCAACCCATATTCAGTTGAATGCACTACAAAGAGAAGATATTTGATGTCCAAACTCATAAACTTTACTTTTTTTTGCAAATATTAATTAACTTAGAATTTCATGGCTGCAACACATGCCAAAGTAGTTGGGAAAGAGCATGTTCACCACTGTGTTACATCACCTTTTCTTTTAACAACACTTAATAAACATTTGGGAACTGAGGAGACATTTTTTAAGCTTTTCAGGTGGAATTCTTTCCCATTCTTGCTTAATGTACAGCTCAAGTTGTTCAGCAGTCCGGGGTCTCTGTAGTCGTATTTTAGGCTTCAAAACTATCAATGGGAGACAGGTCTGGACTAAAGGCAGGCCACTCTAGTACCCGCACTCTTTTACTATGAGGCCACGCTGTTGTAACACGTAGTGTGGCATTGTTTTGCTGAAATAAGCAGCGGCGTCCATGATAACGTTGCTTGAATGGCAGTATATCTTGCGCCAAAACCTGTATGTACCTTTCATTATTAATGGTGCTTTCCCGGATGTGTAAGTTACCCATGCCTTGGGCACTAATGTAGCCCCATACCATCACAGATGCTGGCTTTTGAACTTTGCGCCTATAACAATCCGGATGGTTCTTTTCCTCTTTGTCCCCGAGGACACAAATGTCCACAGTTTCCAAAAACAATTTGAAATGTGGACTCGTCAGACCACAGAACACTTTTCCACTTTGCATCGGTCCATCTTAGATGATCTCGGGCCCAGAGAAGTCAGTGGCGTTTCTGGATGTTGTTGATAAATGGCTTTCGCTTTGCATAGTAGAGTTTTAACTTGCACTTACAGATGTAGCGACAAACTGTATTTAGTGACAGTGGTTTTCTGAAGTGTTCCTGAGCCCATGTGGTGATATTCTTTAGAGATTGACGTCAGTTTTTGATACAGTGCCGTCTGAGGGATCGAAGGTCACGGTCATTCAATGTTGGTTTCCGGCCATGCCGTTTACGTGGAGTGATTTCTCCAGATTCTCTGAACCTTTTGATGATATTATGGACCGTAGATGTTGAAATCCCTAAATTTCTTGCAATTGGATTTTGAGAAACGTTGTTCTTAAACTGTTTGACTATTTGCTCACGCAGTTGTGGACAAAGGGGTGTACCTTGCCCCATCCTTTCTTGTGAAAGACTGCGCATTTTTTGGGAAGCTGTTTTTATACCCAATCATGGCAGCCACCTGTTCCCAAATAGTCTGCACACCTGTGGGATGTTCCAAACAAGTGTTGAGCATTCTTCAACTTTATCAGTATTTATTGCCACCTTTCCCAACTTCTTTGTCACGTGTTGCTGGCATCAAATTCTAAAGTTAATGATTATTTGCAAAAAAAAAAAAAGTTTATCAGTTTGAACATCAAATATCTTGTCTTTGTAGCATATTCAACTGAATATGGGTTGAAAATTATTGGCAAATCATTGTATTCCGTTTATATTTACATCTAAAAAAATTTCCCAACTCATATGGAAACGGGATTTGTATGATATGTCATTACTTTTATGCAGAAATTTGTTGTAAAAATCTGCTTCTGCATCTGTTCCTGACACACGTGTTTCGGGCTGGCTGCTCTGAAAACACTCTGCTTTGTTCCTCGTCTGAAAAACCCCTATAACACTCAAATGTGCAGATTCCATCCATTGAAATATTTTCTATAGTTCAAAACTCACGGTAATTTAAAAACAGCAATCCACGTCATAATGGCGGCTACAGTTGTGATGTTGTAGGTCGAAAAAAATTATATAGAATGGGCCGCATGTGGTCTGTTCTAGGCAAGGCAGATGGCAAAGGATCCTAAACGTTTTACAAAATGTTAAATTCTTGTGTAATTTCAACATAAAATTACTTTGGTCAAAATCTACAGAAATATTTTTTTTTAATTTTCAAAAGTTTTTTTTCTATTCTTTGTTTCTTCACACCTCACTGTTGGCCTTGTAAGGTCACGTTGGCTCTAAACCAAACCATTGATGCTGACCCATATTTTTGTTTAGTTTTTTCCAATTAAGAACCAATAAGAAAACTGATAAAGAACCGTATCGTTAAGCAGAATCGAAAGTGGAATCGGAACCATAAAAATCTTAGCAATTGGGATATTGTGTTTTGGTGAAAGTCACTCAAAACAGATGGCTGGTGGGAGGTCACCGATGTCTATAGTGCACAATAAAAGCAAGAAAGCTAAGGAACTTCAAAACATTACCGCAGGGCAGGGGTGAATGCTCACTTGAGCGTGGTGAGGAGAGGTTTTTTTTGCATCTAGTAACGCCACCTCTCAGGACAAATTGTTTTGAAAGCGAGAGAAAATTGCTTGAAAAAGGACTTTAAAACAAAATCTATGCACATTTTTCACAAAAGAACCACCATTGCATGTTATGTAGACCAGTGGTCCCCAACCTTTTTGTATCCGCGGACCGGTCAACGCTTTTTTTTTTTTCTTTGCCATGGAAAAGGGACGTTTTTGTCATGAAAAAGGGAGGTTTTTGTGGTTGGTGCACTAATTGTAAGTGTGTATTGTGTTTTTTATGTTGATTTAATTAAAAAAAAAAAAAAAATTTTTTTTTTTTTTTAAATAAAATGAATAAAAAATTATTCCGCGACCCGGTGGTTGGGGACCACTGATGTAAACCCCAAGAAATTGTTTTAAATGTACGGAAAACAAATCACGATACGATCCCTTAAAAAAATAGTATTAATTTAGATCTAAAGAATGGGCAGTCACAATAGTAGTAATGAAAACAAACAAAACAATGCCAAACCTCAAAAAATACGAATTTTATTTTGTGATGATTTTTGCACTGAGGGCCAAATACTGAAAAAACTAAATATGCACTTAGGTATCTGCAAAATTATCAAGACATACAATATGTTTGTCTTGCATTTGGTTATCAGTGTCAGCATTTCAGCATTGTAG
Source organism: Nerophis ophidion (assembly GCF_033978795.1). Lineage (NCBI taxonomy): Eukaryota > Metazoa > Chordata > Actinopteri > Syngnathiformes > Syngnathidae > Nerophis > Nerophis ophidion. Next base: position 36,295,626 of record NC_084621.1, on the reverse strand, counting down.
AAGTGACACTTGTGTCAGTCCAACTGCACTATTTATAAAAGTGTCTTTGAGTTTAAGCTCTCTCCCCTTTTTAACACCATGTTGCATCTGAAGGCCTCGAGCCTGGTACTGTGGTTGTCACCAGACAGTCTGTGGATGCCACATTCCTGCCCAAATTCGAGCAGCTGATCTTGGGGAAGAAGGTGGTCCGCGATACTGACCTGGACCGCTGCCTGGCCGAAGAGCTGTTTGAGTGCAGCAAGGAGCTGGGTCAGTTTGAGACGGTCATAGGCGACACCATGTGCACTCTGGACTTCTACGAAGGTCTGGTCGTATCCGTGTCGTAACCGTCGTGTCAATTGTGGAACGTGCAATAACGACCATCTTGTGGGGTCACTCAGGTCAAGGCCGTTTGGATGGAGCTTTCTGTTTTTACACCGAGAAGGACAAATACGAATACTTGACCAAAGCCCGGGAAGCAGGCGTCTGCAATATCGAAATGGAGTCCACCGTCTTTGCTGCCATGTGCAAACTGGGAAACCTACGAGGTGAGAAAGTACAACCTCAGCAACATTTCACTGCTGTTTGAAAAAGAAAAAAAGTACTAATCTTTAATGGGTTTCTGACATGAAAGCGGCTGTGGTTTGCACTACATTACTGGACCGTCTGAAGGGAGACCAGGTGACGAGCTCTCGTGATGTCCGCCGCGACTATGAACAGCGCCCTCAGAGACTGGTGGCCTACCACATCAAGAAGCAGCTAAAGGCCAAAGCTCATAATAGCTGAACGTTGCACTCCTGGTATTAAAAGATTGTTGATTCGTTGAGCTTAAATATTCATATTCACGCTGCTTTTTCCGATTCAAGAGTACTCAGCGACGACGATATATACAAGGATTTATGTTTTGTATTCTGTTGTAATCTGACATAATAAAAACATACTTGGACATTCTCTTGGGTTTGATCTTCCATCCATCCATCCATTTTCTACCGCTTATTCCTTAAAAAGTCAAAAACATTGGCTTTGACGGGTGTGGTTGTGGGTAACCTCCTAATCCACTGCGTAGGACTCGTCAGCGGAGTTAATGCTGACTGAGCCTCACCACAATTTTAACATTGGTTCTTTTGTCTGTGTTGTGCAATATACCGTATTTTTCAGGTTATAAGTCAAAGTTTTTTTCATAGTTTGGCTGGGGGTGCGATTTATACTCTGGAGCGACTTACATGCGAAATTATTAACACATTACCGTAAAATATCAAATAATATTATTTATCTCATTCACGTAAGAGACTAGGCATATCTCAGCAATCGTCACAACCAATACAAATGTGGCGGGGGCGGGTCATGGCAGAAGTACATTGTGAAAAACAGATGCTACCTGCTACTACTTCCATACCTATGAAAATTGATCATTTCAACATTGGCGATAACTTATAAAAACTGAGAAGGGCTGAACAAAAATGGCACCGAAAAGGAAATTATATACTGCAGGTTACAAGCGGGACGTCGTGAAATATGCAGCAGAAAACGGTAATCGAGTAGCAGAAAGAAAGTTTGGAGTAAGCGAGAAACTTGTAAGGGACTGGTGAAAAATTTCCCCAAAAAATGCAACTTAAACTTTAGTGCAGTGGTTCTCAACCTTTAATTCAAGTACCTCTATTTTTGGTTGAAAAATAGAGAAAGAAGTAAAATACAGCACTATGTCATCAGTTTCTGATTTATTAAAATTGTATAACAGCGCAAAATATTGCTCATTTGTAGTGGTCTTTCTTGAATTATTTGGAAAAAAGATATAAAAATAACAAAAAACTTGTTGAAAAATAAACAAGTGATTCAATATAAAAAAAAGGATTCTACTCTTAGGAGTAATCATCAACGTAAAGTGCCCTCTTTGGGGATTGTGATAGAGATCCATCTGGATTCGAAACATTTCTTCAAAAAAAATAAATCTTTAACATCAATATTTATGGAACACGTCAGAGAGTATTAAGCCTACACCTTTTGTCAAAAAAGATTTATGGGGGTCAAAAGTCAATGATTTTTGGGGGTCAAGGTCACAGATTAAAGGTCAAATGTTAAAGGTCAAGTGTTAAAGGTAAAAGATCAAAGGTCAATTGGTCACGTGGGCGTGGCTTAACCAGGAAGAGGGTGGGGTTATGACCTGAAGAGGGAGTGATTTAACCAGCAAGAGGGTGGAGTTTTAACCAGGAAGAGGGTGGGATTTTAACCAGGAAGAGGGTGGAGTTTAACCAGGAATAACCTAAGACGGGAAGAGGCCGCCGGAGACAGTCAGCCATTCCAGGCAGAGGAGAAGGCTTGATTCCGCCAAAGAACCCAGACATCGAAACCTTGGTCCGTGACAATATCATCGAAAACAACGGCGAATGTCCGACATGCCCCCGCCGTAAGTGTTTTTTGCTTTCCGTAAGCTTTTTAAGATTCTTTGCGGCTTTAAAGATCTCCTCTCCCTCCTCTGTCTTCCGCTCAAATGAATTTCGCGCCTAAGGGGAAATGGGCGGGGACTGATTCCGGAGGTGGGCGGTTGTTTCCGGCAAGCAACCTTCTGGTGTGCATTAGCGCCACCTACTGAAATGGAGTGTGGACCAAGATGGATCCCTACTCTATATTCTTTTATTTAACCCAGTGTTTTTTTTTAAATACGTGTATAATGCTTTAAATCCTATGTGTTGTGAATTCCATCCTAATATATCTTCCAAGGAACCCAAAGAAATGTTACCACACCTCCCGCTTTATTTATTCTGTAGATTGCCTGAACTATTTCATAAACTAAATCTTGTCTTGTTTCTGATGCTATGTTTTTTTATGCTCATCAATGCACTGCTGGAGTCCGAGCACACAACTACTTTCCTTGCTTTGTTTTCCTCTATCCAGTTGACTGCCATATAAATTGCTACCAATTCCCCCGTGAAAACAGATAGTTTATCACTGATTGTTTTATTTAATACTATGTTTCCTTGTGGGATAACTGCTGCAGCTCCTACCTTACTTATTATAGTTTTTGATGCATCCGTATATGTCATATCTCAATCCATTTTTCTATCTGGTAACTATTTAAATTTCTATTCTTTAGTAATTGCATGTTTACCACGGTGGTATTGCAGGAATTGGTACTGTAGGACTAACTTTAATATTGTCAATTTTAACTTTATTACATATGTCTCCTATAATCCACCCAAAACTATTCTTTTTTTTCTCTCTTTTTCTTGGCAGTTTGGTAGCACTTGACAGGTCGGATATCCTTGCTTGGATCCTTTTAAAGTTGCCCAATAAACTGCTGAGAGTTGATCTCTCCTCTTGTCCAAAGGTTTTTCGTTCATTTCTATTTGTAATACTGCCACTAGGGTTGATGTAGTAGCTCCACAACATAACCTTAAAGCCTGTGACTGGATCCAGTCTATTTTCCCAAGTCATGTTTTTGAAGCAGATTGGTAAATAATGCATCCGTAATCAATAACAGATGGAATTAAAGTGATATATGTATATATATATATATATATATATATATATATATATATATATATATATATATATATATATATATATATATATATATATATATATATATATATATATATATTGTTTTCAACGTCAAACGTCAACCTATCAGCCCCCCAATCATTACCCCTCAAAGCCCTCATTATATTTAACACCTTTTTACTTTTTCCACTACTTTTAATTTTCCTGAAGGAATAAATAAAGTACTATCTAATCTAATCTAATCAAATCTATTTTGCTGATGTGGGTTGACTAGTTAATATTTTTATCAAACCATATTCCTAAATATTTGAATACTTGTACCTCTTCTATATTTTCACCATAGAGTTTTTATTTGGAGCTTGTTTTGTACTTTTCTCTTTGTAAAATGTATGCCTTTTGTCTTTCCAACAGAGAATCTTAAACCCCAAGCCGTTCCCCAGTCTTGAACCTTATTTACCACTTTGTTAGTTTTTTTTATTATTTCTTTTAACTCTAAATAATATAGTAGTCTTTCATTAATCATTTTTTCCATTACTTTCCCCAAATTTGAGGTCAATGCTATCGGCCTGTAATTTCCTGCCTCTTCCGGGTCTTTCCCTGATTTGGATAGTGGAATTATTACTGCTAATTTTCCCCTCTGCTGGTCATTATCCTTCTTCATATATCCTGTCATATAATTTCAAGACCACTTCTTTGTCGATGCTACCTAAGTTTTTGATCATTTGATAACTCACCAGGTCTTTCCCCGGCGACGTATTTTTAACCTTTTTCAAAATTCAAACCATTTCATTCTAAGAAAATGTCATATCCATAGTGTTGGTAAAGCTATTATCGTTGTCTCCCATCATTTCCCCAATATTTAAACTCATTGTTTCTTCTCTCTTTTGTTTTTCTACATTTCTCAAATTATCATTACTGTGCACTTTAACAAATGTTTTTGCTAAAGGTTCTGCTGTTTCTTTACCCGTGACTACATCTTCTTTAATAAATTAGGCACATCATCCTCTTTACCCATCATTCCTATCTTTACGAATCGTTATATATCCTTTTATTATAAAGTTTAATTTTGGCTTCAGCCATGTGTCTTGAATACAAATTATATGTGGTTTAGTTTTCATATTTTTAATATATCCCTTTAATTCCTGTTCGGTTGCTATCAAACTTCTGGCATTCTACTGAACAATTAACAGGGCGTTGGAATGTGGTAACATGACTCCGTCACTCTACTCTCTGTAGTACAGATTGCACCTGGTGCCAAGATAGTTCTTTCAACAACTTTGCTGCTGCTTTGACAATTATTTTGATCTTCTCAATCTTATTTCTAGCCTGTTCTGTACAGTTTATTACGTAAGCCAGGAATACAACTAGTTTGTCCGTGGAAATTCCTGTATTTGTTGCCTCTTGTTTTTTTTTATTTCTTGGACTATTCACACTTCTGTTCTCTTCTACACTTTCTTGATTTCTCACTTTAACTGCCTCTGCGTATGTAATATTTCTTTCAACTTTGATTTGTTGTACTTCTGTTGCCTGTTTCATGATTGATTATTTCTTTTTCAATCTACAATTCCAATAAATAACACGTATTTCCAGATTACTGATAACTTTTTCAAAATAAAATGTAATTCCTGAATAAGATAATGTTATCGAATCCAATGGTTTGTCTGGTCCTAAAACCTCTTTGTAATGTTTGTTTAATTCCTAAAAAATACGACACAGTCTAATATGAAAAACATATGTACCTCGTCGGCTGTTTTTTTAAAATATTCCAACATGACTTTTTACTTTCATTTTGTATCAAAGCTGAGTTGTGCTCTCTGGTTTATTTTGCAAATGAACCGACAGAACATGATCATGTACAAGACTCGCCTACCCACAATGCACTGCAGCCCAACGCTCTTGGTCGGATGTTTGTAACGGGGTTCATGGAGAGATGCGGTAAAGAGTGGTAGCCAAGACACACGGTCACACACGGTCACACTCGGCAATTATTTTGACCTGGGGAGCAGATTAGAGGAAAAAATGTGTCTGGGGGCCGGGATATCTGATTTTCAGGTACAAAAAACTTCACAATGACATAAAATAAACACAACAGTTAAACCGAACACTAAAAACAAGACATTTACTTGTACATTCAAAAGACAAAATAGAACAAGACAAGAAATGCAATGTCATCTACAAAATGTTGTGTACATGTTAGTCATTACACATGTGGCTATGGTTTTGATGTATTTGTTATAGACATGTTTACGTCAAGTAACATCACATGGTTCCATTTGCACCTTTCAACAAATCTGAAAAGGAATATCAAGAAGTAAAACTTATATTTAATCCTACCTCTTCTCCGAGCACACGGTGACTGTACATACTGGTCGAAAAATGTTTGTGGAGTTTTAAGGCAAATACAATTTCTTAAAGTACAAACGTATGTACAATCAATATTAAATGTTCCTTTCCCCCTAAAAAACAAGACACACAAAACAAAAAAGAAAGAAAAATAATAAATCAATCAATTAAATGCATCAGTCAAAGAGTACAGGCAACTTCGTTAACATGGAGCCACAGACAATTTCATTCAAAAAGTCCCAATTGCTAACATAAAGATACAACAACAAATAAAAGCAAAGAAGGCCTAGTGGTTAATTACAACAACAGACAAAGTATTAAAAATGTCGGTCCAATAATTGCACAGGGATGGACAGAGCCAAAACATGTGTAGCAAGTAAGTTGGAGACTGTTGACACTGAAATAAGGCTATATGTGGCACAGATACAAGATTTATAAACTTTACTTAAAGCCCCACTTAAGAATTTTCAGTTTTGGTTTATATTGGCCGCGCCAGCGAACCAAAGCGGTGGAATTTTCCCAGAAGGAAAACCACATTTACCATGAGGACTAGCGCATATAGCGTCAAACTGACACGATAATGCCACAATGATTCAGTATTACTGAACTTTCCACAGTAGGAACCTACATCCATCCCAACCATCCATTTTCTACCGCTTATTCCCTTTTGGGGTAGTGGGGGGCGCTGGCGCCTATCTCAGCTACAATCGGGCGGAAGGAGGTGTACACCCTGGACAAGTCGCCACCTCATCGCAGGGCCAACATAGATAGACAGACAACATTCACACCAACCTACATATTTTACTCAAACCTTATATTTGCAGTTTGAAGTCATTGCATTGTTTTTTCCCTATACAGTTCTTTGCAGTTTGTTGCGTGGTCGGTCAGTGTGGAACTGCGAACTATCGCGCTGGTGGGTATTTATTGCTACCATACAAATTTCCAGTAGCTAAAATTAGCATTATTATTCTGATTTGAGCATTGAAAGTCACTTACTAGTTTAGCAGGAACAGCTCCAAGGCAGCATAGGTCTGAAATCTCTCGTCTTTGACCTCACGCAAGCTAGTGAAAGTCGTGCCATTGTTGATCCTTGATTGTCCCTCCCTTTTTCTTTTTTTGTCTCTTCAGAAAACAATTTGGTACCTTTGTTTGTTTTATAACTTCTGCCAGGATAGCAGTAATTGTACAAAGGCATTCTTCTTCTTTTAGTTTTCTGGCAGCACGAAGGCGTTCGCATCAACTTTCGTCTTTTTAAAAAATGGGTAAAGGGGGGATGATGTATGCCGTAAAGCTAGTCGGTACATTTAATAATATTTAATAATAATGAAAATTGTAAAATTCTATAATTTTGTTATCTAAAGGGGAAAACTGATTCAAAAGATACATAACAGTTGTTTACTAGCTAAAAATAAAATTATCCTGAAAATAATCACATTCATTTTAGATTTAATTATATTGTACAACATCCTTAAAACATGTCATTGTGAAATAATTGATAATATTGTACATTGTACATTTGACTCCTCGTTTCATATTCAAAGTGAAAACATTTAAATGATCAGTTTGCCATTTAAAGTGTGATGCGTACAATTAGGTCTGGGGTTCTCAAACTTTGTTTTTGTCATCCCCCACCTTAGACAAAGGGGTTAGTTTTCAAGGCCCACCTACCCCCATGGCCCCAACAAAACGCTAATGCCACGCTCAACATTTTCAAATTTATTGAACATCATGTGTGGTCTCGAGGTGTCTCTTTAATTTGTTGGGTCTCATGCTGTCTGCTGCTAGTGGTTTTAGACACAGAACACACAGGGGTCTCTCCTCTGCCCCCACCACCGCTGCCGTGAATCCAAGAGCAAGATACCCTTCGCCATATTTTCTTTTAGGTTGACTTTTTGGTTGATTAGACCCGTCATATTTTTGTTTCTCTGGAGGCGCTTTCTCTGGCTTGACGACCTTTGAGGTGCGAGTCGCGAATTTATCCATTTTGTGTAATTGTGGTCCGCACATTAGCCTGCTACCCATCCACGCGAAAGTTTGTTCCGCTTAGCCCCGCCTCCAAAAGTTACTGTTGCTATGTCTGTCAAACTTTCGCTCCTACCGAGAAATTTAAAGCCTACAGGAAAAATAAGTAATTTACATTTATTTATACGGCGGATTTCACAGACAGAATCACAAAGATATTTACAGTGTGTATAGAAAATGAAAGCATAGTAAAAAAAAAAAAAAAAAAATGAAAGTGAAATTTCTTCCCGTTCCTCGCGCCCCACCTGTCATGTCTCTATTCCCCACAATTTGAGAAATGCTGAATTAGGTCAACATTTTTCGACCAGTATGTACAGTCACCGTGTGCTCGGAAAAGAGGTAGGATTAAATATAAGTTTTACTTCTTGATATTCCTTTTCAGATTTGTTGAAAGGTGCAAATGGAACCATGTGATGTTACTTGATATAAACATCCATCCATCATGTCTGTAACAAATACATCAAAACCATAGCCACATGTGTAATGACTAACATGTACATAACATTTTGTAGATGACATTGCATTTCTTGTCTTGTTCTATTCTGTCTTTTGAATGTACAAGTAAATGTCTTGTTTTTTGTGCGAGGTTTAACTGTTGTGTTTATTTTGTGTCATTGTGAAGTTTTTTGTACCTGAAAATCAGATATCCCGGCCCCCAGACACATTTTTTCCTCTAAATCTGCTCCCCAGGTCAAAATAATTGCCGAGTGTGACCGTGTGTGACCGTGTGTCTTGGCTATCACTCTTTACCGCATCTCTCCATGAACCCCGTTACAAACATCCGACCAGGAGCGTTGGGCTGCAGTGCATTGTGGGTAGGCGAGTCTTGTACATGATCATGTTCTGTCGGTTCATTTGCAAAATAAACCAGAGAGCACAACTCAGCTTTGATACAAAATGAAAGTAAAAAGTCATGTTGGAATATTTTAAAAAACTCAGCTCGGATTAATTACTGTTCTCTTGGTAGTGGAGAAGAGGTGGGGGTTTGGGGCAAAAGTGGTCTCTGGCAGAAAAAAGGCTGGGAGAGGTTAGACCGAGGAGGCATGGGTTTTTTTTTTACTACAGCCGACGAGGCACATATGTTTTTCATATTAGACTGTGTCGTATTTTTGAGGAATCAAACAAACATTACAAAGAGGTTTTAGGACCAGACAATCCATTGGATTCGATACGATTATCTTATTCAGGAATTACATTTTATTTTGAAAAAGTTATCAGTAATCTGGAAATACGTGTTATTTATTGGAATTGTAGATTGAAAAAGAAATAATCAAAAGCCACACATCATGAAACAGGCAACAGAAGTACAACAAATCAAAGTTGAAAGAAATATTACATACGCAGAGGCAGTTAAAGTGAGAAATCAAGAAAGTGTAGAAGAGAACAGAAGTGTGAATAGTTCAAGAAAAAAAACTAAACAAGAGGCAACAAATACAGGAATTTCCACGGACAAACTAGTTGTATTCCTGGCTTATGTAATAAACTGTACAGAACAGGCTAGAAATAAGACTGAGAAGATCAAAATAATTGTCAAAGCAGCAGCAAAGTTGTTGAAAGAACTATTTTGGGACCAGGTGCAATCTGTACTACAGAGAGTAGAAGAGGTACAAGTATTTAAATATTTAGGAATATGGTTTGATAAAAATATGAACTAGTCAACCCACATCAGCAAAATAGATTTGATTAGATTAGATTAGATAGTACTTTATTTATTCCTTCAGGAAAATTAAAAATAGTTGAAAAAGTAAAAAGGTGTTAAATATAATGAGGGCTTTGAGGGGTAATGATTGGGGGGCTGATAGGTTGACGTTGAAAACAATATATATATATATATATCACTTTAATTCCATCTGTTATTGATTACGGATGCATTATTTACCAATCTGCTTCAAAAACATGACTTGGGAAAATAGACTGGATCCAGTCACAGGCTTTAAGGTTATGTTGTGGAGCTACTACATCAACCCTAGTGGCAGTATTACAAATAGAAATGAACGAAAAACCTTTGGACAAGAGGAGAGATCAACTCTCAGCAGTTTATTGGGCAACTTTAAAAGGATCCAAGCAAGGATATCCGACTTGTCAAGTGCTACCAAACTGCCAAGAAAAAGATTAAAAAAAAGAATCGTTTTGGGTGGACTATAGGAGACATATGTAATAAAGTTAAAATTGACAATATTAAAGTTAGTCCTACAGTACCAATTCCTGCAATACCACCGTGGATGTATGATAACCCAAAGGTGAACATGGAATTACTAAAGAATAGAAATTTAAATAGTTACCAGATAGAAAAATGGATTGAGATATGACATATACGGATGCATCAAAAACTATAATAAGTAAGGTAGGAGCTGCAGCAGTTATCCCACAAGGAAAGATAGTATTAAATAAAACAATCAGTGATAAACTATCTGTTTTCACGGGGGAATTGGTAGCAATTTATATGGCAGTCAACTGGATAGAGGAAAACAAAGCAAGGAAAGTAGTTGTGCGCTCGGACTCCAGCAGTGCATTGATGAGCATAAAAAAACATAGCATCAGAAACAAGACAAGATTTAGTTTATGAAATAGTTCAGGCAATCTACAGAATAAATAAAGCGGGAGGTGTGGTAACATTTCTTTGGGTTCCTTGGAAGATATATTAGGATGGAATTCACAACACATAGGATTTAAAGCATTATACACTTATTTGAAAAACACTGGGTTAAATAAAAGAATATAGAGTAGGGATCCATCTTGGTCCACACTCCATTTCAGTAGGTGGCGCTAATGCACACCAGAAGGTTGCTTGCCGGAAACAACCGCCCACCTCCGGAATCAGTCCCCGCCCATTCCCCTTAGGCGCGAAATTCATTTGAGCGGAAGACAGAGGAGGGAGAGGAGCTCTTTAAAGCCGCGGAGAATCTTAAAAAGCTTACAGAAAGCAAAAAACACTTACGGCGGGGGCATGTCGGACATTCGCCGTTGTTTTCGATGATATTGTCCCGGACCAAGGTTTCGATGTCTGGGTTCTTTGGCGGAATCAAGCCTTCTCCTCTGCCTGGAATGGCTGACTGTCTCCGGCGGCCATTGACAGCGCTTGCTCGGTTAAGGGGGTCCAACGAGCCGGAAATGTACCTCCTTATATATATATATATATATATATTGTATACAGCATATTTTTTTCTTGTAAAATGAGAAACATTTGACTCACCAGACTGCGATTGTGATAAAACGATCATGTTAGGATCTTACGGCAATTCCTCTATGGAAAACAATTAATTAATACACATAATATTAAATAATTTCAAAGTTTAAACACTCCTCAATAATCATTTTCCAACTTTGTAAGATCGATCAAACAAAGTTCTTCGTCTTTCACTTCGTCGTCATCGGCTGGTAAACAAAAGGATTACGACGTACACGTGCAATGCTTTTAACGTTTAAATGCTTAAATGGAGTTAAACCATTGTCTAATAACGTGGTAAAGTAGAGGTAATAGTGTGTGTGTGTGTGTGTGTGTGTGTGTGTGTGTGTGTGTGTGTGTGTGGAAGCGCGCGAGTGTGTGCGTTTTTCAAAGGGTATATTCATATTCATCAATGTTAGTATCTCTTTCTTTTAGCCGAAATAAGCAGATATCCTCTAAAGCTTCCAAACATTCCCATCCATCAATACACCCTAACCCTATATCGAACCAGGGTCAAACAAATGGTTAACCTCAACCTAACAGATGGGTAATCTCTTCCATTCATTCCACATTTCTCCCATGTTTTACCGCACATAACTCTCCCATCCGTCAATGCAACATTCCTTAAAATTGACCTCAACCTAAACCCTCCTTTGTTCCCTCTTAACCAATCCCTCTTCCCATCTTAGGCTCTTCCTGGTTAAACTCCACCCTCTTCCTGGTTAAAACTCCACCCTCTTCCTGGTTAAATCCCTCCCTCTTCAGGTCTTAACCCCACCCTCTTCCTGGTTAAACCACTCATTTGTTCCCTCTTAACCAATCCCTCCTCCCGTTTTAGGTTTTTCCTGGTTAAACGCCACCCTCTTCCCGGTTAAAACTCCACCCTCTTCAGGTCTTAACCCCACCCTCTTCCTGGTTAAGCCACGCCCACCTGACCCATTGACCTTTGATCTTTGACCTTTAACCTTTAACACTTGACCTTTAACATTTGACCTTTAATCTTTGACCTTTAACTTTTGACTTTGACCCCCATAAATCATTGACCTTTAACCCCTATAAATCATTATTGACAAGAGGTCTAGGCTTAATACTCTCTCATGTCCACAAAAAAATCTAGCTGTCAACACTGAATATTGCATTGTTGTATTTTTTTTTCACAGTTTATGAACTTACATTCATATTTTGTTGAAGTATCAGTCAATAAATATATTTATATAGGATTTTTTTTAGAATATTTAAAAAAAATCTTACTTACCCCTTGGTATACCTTCAAGTACCCCCAGGGGTACGCGTACCCCCATTTGAGAACCACTGCTCTAGTGCGACTTATATATGTTTTTTTTCCTCCTCTATTATGCATTTTCAGCGGGTGCGACTTATACTACGAAAAATACGGTACTTCATAAATGAGCAGTAGTGCGTTAAGAATTATCTGAGTAACAGGACTGAAAGCAACCAGTGAGTTTTGAGCATAGAATGAGTAAATATACAAGATATAACCACATGGTATTTATGCTAATAGCATGTGAATCAACACCCTCACCACCGCTTATCTCCTCGGGGGTTGTGGATGGCTGAGTGGCGCTACAGAGCGAACAGCGGGCCTGCGCAAACCAGGGGCGTCGCCAGACATTTTTCAGTGGGGCACGTGCCCCAGTGTTGATCTGCAGTGCCCCAGTAAAAATTTCACCAAAAAAAAAAAAAAAAACGCTTCAGAGTTTTAAGTCTACATAACATAAACAACAGCGCACATACTACTTAGTATGGTAATTGATTGCTACTGTATTCACTCCACTAACAATGAACACATGGCTAATTAATATGGTCATTTATTCACGTGTGGATCAGACTTCAGTTGAGAGAGAGAGAGAGAGAGAAAGCGAGAGAGAGAGAGGGAGAGAGAGAGAGGCGATGAGAATCACTGCGTGAGGTAGGTGACGTTAGCCAACAACAATTTGTTAATTACATTATTTTGATTTTGATTTGACTCAAACTGTAACTCCTAGATGGATATCAGAAAGTTATTCGCCCGCAGCAATGAAGAAGAAGCGAGGAATGAGAGATGTAAGTGAAGTCCTAGCTAGTTAGGCAACATCATTGTCTCAAGTTGATGCTAAGTTAGCTAACGTTCTTCCTTGTATCAAGACAAACATATTCATTTGCTGTACGAGCTGTCGGGGGAATTTCCAATGAACATGAAACATAATGTTGGTTATTGTCTGCTGGTTCTGCATCAATGATGATTTGGAATAAGCATGTGTGAGTTGAGTGCTTCTCAAATGGTTTATCTTCAGGAAGAAATTTTTTTTTCCATATCATCAAGTCGTGAGCCAAATTTTTAAATCATTCAAGTTTATTTCACAGAAAAATAGCACAGTAGACTTGTCTTGTTAATCGGTGTGACTTTGACTAAAATAATCTTGTTTTGTCACCAGAAAAATGGCTACAGCTAAAGCATCTGGTTTTGTTTCCAGAAAAAATAGTAACATTTCTGTATTTGTTTTCAGAAACATGGCTAAAAATATCGGGTTTTCTTGCCCCATTTAGATTTTTTTTAAATATATTTCCATGTCTGTCCTGAGTCCTCCTCCAACTTGTTAGTCGGTTTGCCTTTTGCTAAAATACTCACTAATAGTCACTAGAAAAAAGGCTAAAATAATCTGGTTTTGTTGCCACAATTTGATTTTTTTATCCCTAAATTTTTTTTTTTCATGCACACATCTGACTGAAAATGACACACAATCCACTTTTATGTCACAACCCAGCAGTTGGGAACCACTGGTCAACTGTATAACAGTTACTGTAATATTTCCATGTCTGTCCAGAGTGATTGACCACTTTGCAAAGATGAAAAGGAGACGTTACAGTTTACTTCTCAGAAAATGATTCCCTGAACAGACACACAACAGTTGTTCATTTATTCTACTACTGTGGCTTTATTGTTTTGTGTATATTTTACAGTTTTGTGTATCTGAAATAGGATTAGCCACATTGCCATAAATGGAAATTAAATAATATAAAAGAACCCAGAGATGTAGGGGTGCTTTATTTTTTGTTTTACTTTTGTAGATGTTAAATTTGCAGATGATTACTGCAATATATATTTCAAAAAGAATGATTGCTCTTCCTTTTTGCTTTTACCAGTAGCAGTTCAGAAGTCTGGAGTAAAAAAGTGCACAAGAAGGTCAAATGCATTAGTTAATTTCAGGTGGTTAATCAAAGATCCATACAACATAATCTGATATGATTTCATAGTTTAAAGCACTATTTATGCATTTTTTATGATAAATAAGTGCTAAAAATGTTTTTGGTTGCGCGCTTTGCACGCTCACATGAATTATTTGTGCCCCAGGTGTGCCCCAGTACAGTATTGCAAGTTGGTGTGATATATGTATGTTTAATGTGTGCCATGCTATGTGAGGTTTTTTCCTTGGACTCAGTCTAGACCTCTCCTGAGGGTCTAGCCTTGGACTGATATTTTTTTACTCCCCCTCCCCCCTCTCCCAATGTCACCCTTTTCTTATCTTTTTAAGGAGCGCTGTAACCGGCTGATCCCTCTGCGGTTTCGTCTTGTCCCCCCTCTGTAACTTATGTCTGCTCTTAGCGGGACTGTGCCGAAAATTTAATTTCAGTTCTGATGTGTCTTGTACATGTTGGAACGGACAAATAAAATGATTCTGATATGTCTCTGACGTGCACATCAATCAGTCTGAGGAGTAAAAGTTGACACATATTTTTATGTAAGCTGTTGCCCAGCGTAACCACTGTGTGGCGAAAGTATCCACAGCCTGTAGAATTGTGGAGCTATGGAGTTACATGCGCATGTTTCCACGTCAACATCGGTCTTGATACAGCGCTCATTTGCCCTAAAACGGACGCACAGCCGTTTTTTGTGAGTACGCAAGCTTGTTACATGTGCAGCCAGCTCGCCTACTGCAGAAGCGCCCGTCTGGCACTTGCCTGTAGCGGAGGTGCCCGCACGTCCTCGTTATTAGCAGAGAATGTAGAAAATATGAGCAGGAAATGTTTCCTCTTGTTAATTTAACCTAAAGTGTTGGTTGCACTTTATTCTAATAAGATGTGAATGCATTGGCCATAATTTGTTGTTTAATTGCTTGTTTGATTCCATAACTTATTTATACATTTAATTCTCATACAAGAAATAACAGGAACATAGGAGACCTCACCTGCAGTGTCCAGTATCATGCAGTATCATTTACAGTCCTAACGGTCGATTTTTTATTTTTTTTTGCAAAAATGTTGCTGAACCGTTTTTGATCGTCTTGTTCTAAATAAACTAATAATTTCCCAGAAATATACCGACAACATCAATTTATGATATTAATCGAATTGTTACTCAAACTAATTTTTATACACTTAATATATATAGTTTGTGATCAGGAGTAATTAAAGGAGTACTTAAAAATGAATGCATAGTTTTTCAAAGGGTTGGAATGGAAACTGTACTTTTATTTCACAATCATGAAAGACATGACAACGAATGTATTTTTTTGCATTCTAACTGGTAAATAAACATAAATAATCTGAGGTCCATTCCGCCCATAAAACACAATAACTAACCAACGTAATAGCGCCAAAAATATTAACCAAGTATTGGTCATAGTCATGCCTCTTACCTGGATAGTAGAAGGACGAGGATGTAATCTGACATGTTGGTACACTTTGACAGCCAATTTAGACCCGGGAATGGCGAGAACTGCACAAAGAGATGCTTGCTTCTACTCCCCTTCATAAGGATTATAAGTATTTTTTTTTATCTAAAACAAATTCTATCATCTGGTCAGGATGCCACCCGAGCGCCTCCCTAGGGAGGTTTTTCGGGCAGGTCCGACCGGTAGGAGGCCCCGGGGAAGACCCAGGACACATTGGGAAGACTATGTCAAGCTGGATGAAGTGGCTGAAGAGAGGGAAGTCTGGGCTTCCCTGCTTAGGCTGCTGCCCCCGTGACCTCGGATAAGCAGAGGAAGATGGATGGATGGATGGATGGATGGACAAATTCTATCAGTCGGCATCCTAATAACAGCAGACATTGTTCAGTAAGAGATGTTTTATTGTTTGTTGGCTCTGCTGATGTCTGCAGTGGGTAATAATCAGTAATGTAGTGGGTGAAGCGAACCTTTTTAAAATTAATGCACTGCATATGCTTTAAATCAGGGGTAGGGAACCTATGGCTCAAGAGCCAGCTGTGGCTCTTTTGATGACTGCATCTGGCTCTCGGATAAATCTGAGCTGACATTGCTTAACATGATAAGTAATGAATAATTCCACTTGTAATCACAGTGTTAAAAATAACTTTCAAAATATAAAACATTCTCATGCTTTTTTATGTTCAAGAAGTTGCATTAATGGTAAGAAGTAATTTATTTATTAGTGGTTAGTGTGGGGCTTGCCCTCCTGGGGGTTCTTCAGACCACCAAGTGCCTGTTTTAGGGTTACAATATTGTTTTATTTTATTTTTCTCTCAGTTGCTTTCCAGCAATTGTCTTTTTCTCTTTCGTCCTCACTCGCGCTCTGGCTCCAGCCCCAACCCTGTCTTTCCTCCTGGCTGCTGCTTATAACAGACCGACAGGGGATTAGATAACAAGGCCCAGGTGGGCCTTCTACGCACCTGTCGCTGATTTCGAGGCCGGTCCTGGCAACATCCTGCTTTGCTGCAGGCTCGCAGGCCACGCCCCCTCCACAGTTAGCTTCAGAATAACAATGTTATTATAAAGAATAAGAGACCTATTATACTCTGGAAATGTTGGTCTTACTTAAAAATGCACGCGTTTAGTTGTGTCCAGTGTTAAAAAAAATATTATACGGCTCTTAGGGAAATACATTTGAAAATATTTGGCTTCTTGGCTCTCTCAGCCAAAAAAGTTCCCAACCCCTGCTTTAAATGATCAAAATACGTAAATATTAAATGTTACTGTTAATGTGCCTGCTACTACATTACATCATGTATACAAAACCTTAATGGAGGCAATTGGATGTTTTAGTGAGTTTTTAGAGGCAGAATAGAGCGACTCACATAGTCCATTGTAAGCGGACTTTTGATCGCATTTATTTACAATTTAAAATGCATGAGAAAAGAAAAACGAATGTTCTTGTCTTATATAAGGATTGTGTATGGTAGGTTAAAAATGCAGTTCTCCTTAAAATGGTTAGATTTCATTGTAACAGTGTAATTTAAAGAAGAGGTGAGCATGGCAACCGACGGTATTTGTCCACTTATCAAGGGAGTTTATTGGATGTTTAAATTATCTGATAAATATGCAATCATATATTTGCAACTCTTTGGCAACCGTTGATTGTACTGTAAATGAAAGACGCCTGCTTTCGAATGACACTTTATACAAACATTAGGTGAACATCCATCCACTCATTTTTGACAGCTCTTCCCTCTCAGGATCGCGGGGGAGGTGGAGCCTATCACAGCTGCATTCGGCACGGTACACCTTGGACAAGTCAGACAACATTGACACTCACATTGACACCATAATTAGGTAGACAAGCATTACCCATGAATAGGGACACCGACCACAGTTACGGTGTTACGGCTGACAGCAATAACACAAAAAAAGAAAGTTGACATGGGCGGATGAACTGTAAAAAGTGATGTAGAAAATGAAAACACAAATTAAAGCCTGAGATCTAATTCAAAGCAGCTTCCAGCAGGCACAAGACATTAAAACAACGTTGTTGAGAAGTTGTTGAAATGGGTCCGGACTTTGAGAAACTCAAACCTAACATTGAATTGACATGCTTTTTGACGACGTTTAATCAATATTGGATTCTGCTGTTGATTTGACCATTGAAATTTGGTCATTCCCACCCAATATCCTACAACACAAATACAACGTTGAAACAACATACCTTTTGACGACGTTTATCCAAAGTTAGGTTGTGACGTTGATTTTGACCATTGAAATGTGGTCATTTCTCAACCAACAACGTGGATCTGACAATGGGCATCAACCTTGTCTCAAAATATTAATATTTGTACGTTTGTATTTCACAACGTTGTGAATGTTGTCTGTCTATGTGTGTTGGGCCCTGCGATGAGGTGGCAACTTGTCCAGGGTGCACATCGCCTTCCGCTTGAATGCAGCTCAGACAGGCTCCAGCACCCCCCGCGAACCCAAAAGGGATAAGCGGTAGAAGATGGATGGATGTTTCAAAGTCACTTTTAAATGACGTGTGTATAATCAACGTGGTATCTATGTCTTGTGCCTGCTGGGCTTCCTCCTTCATACTTGGAGTGATGCATGCTGGGAACAAGGAAGTAGAGGGGATAGCTAAGTGGCACCATAGACATCTTCTAAGTAGACGCAGCATCGACCACTATTGCCTACTGGCGCTGACGAGACGCGGGCCCGCCATCTTGGAGTGGTGATCCGCTATACTCAGTGCAATTCATTTGGCAGGAGCAATGAACTGTCAACACATTTAATTGATCTTACCTCACTGAATACCACTGATTTCCACGCGGTTTTCTGTCATACGTGTAGGTATGCCAAAGGGTACGTGAGAGTTTAAAAAAATATTCTAAAAATAGCAACAATTCAAAAAATCCTTTATAAATATATTTATTGAATAATACTTCAACAAAATATTAATGTAAGTTCATCAACTGTGAAAAAAGAAATGCAACAGTGCAATATTCAGTGTTGACAGCTAGATTTTTTTGTGGACATGTTCAATAAATATTGATTTTAAAGATTTATTTTTTTGTGGAAAAATGTTTAGAATTAAGTTCATGAATCCAGATGGATCTCTATTACAATCCCCAAAGAGGGTACTTTAAGTTGATGATTACTTCTATGTGTAGAAATCTTTATTTATATTGAATCACTTGTTTATTTTTCAACAAGTTTTTTGTATTTTTTTCTTTTTTCCAAATAGTTTAATATAGACCACTACAAATGAGCAATATTTTACACTGTTATACAATTTAATAAATCAGAAACTGATGACATAGTGCTGTATTTTACTTCTTTATCTCTTTTTTTCAACCAAATATGCTTTGCTCTGATTAGGGGGTACTCGAATTAAAACAATTTTCAAAGGAGGTACATCACTAAAAAAAAGGTTAAGAACCACTGCTATAAGTGACCAGACGTCCGAGATCAAAACTGGAAATATAATTCAAGAGAAGGGGGAAAAAAACGGTCAGCTATTTTTAAATTCAAGAAACAATAGGATTAGGTAATATATACATGCGTATATCCTACATAAACATTGTACGAATACATTATTTACTGTATATATCTTAAAAGCCTACTGAAATGAGATGTTCTTATTTAAACGGGGATAGCAGGTCCATTCTATGTGTCATACTTGATCATTTCGCGATATTGCCATATTTTTGCTGAAAGGATTTAGTAGAGAACATCCACGATAAAGTTCGCAACTTTTGGTGCTAACAGAAAAGCCCTGCCTCTACCGGAAGTCGCAGACGATGAGGTCTCATGTTTGATGGCTCCTCACATATTCACATTGTTTTTAATGGGAGCGTCCAACAAAAAGTGCTATTCGGACTGAGAAAATGACAATTTCCCCATTAATTTGAGCGAGGATGAAAGATTCGTGTTTGAGGATATTGATAGCGACGGACTAGAAAAAAACCAAAAAAAACCGCAATTGCATTGGGACGGATTCCGATGTTTTTAGACACATTTACTAGGTTAATTCTGGGAAATCCCTTATCTTTCTATTGTGTTGCTAGTGTTTTAGTGATTTTAACATTACCTGATTGTCGGAAGGGTGTGTCCACAAGTATCTTGACGCCAATGTCTCAGGGGAGTCGACGGCAGCTATGGACGGCACAAGCTCAGCTTTTCTCCGGTAAGAAGTGACTTTTTAACCACAATTTTCTCACCGAAACCTGCTGGTTGACATGTGGTCGGGATCCATGTTCTCTTGACCACGCTGTGATCCATAGGAAAGTTTTACATCCAGGAATTTTAAACAAGGAATCACCGTGTGTTTGTGTGGCTAAAGGCCAAAGCTTCCCAACTCCATCTTTCTACTGTGTCTTCTCCAATATTAATTGAACAAATAGCAAAATATTCAGTAACACAGATGTCCAAAAAACTGTATAATTATGCCGTTAAAGCAGACGACATTTAGCTGTGTGTGTGCGGAGCGCTCATACTTCCTAAAAACCTGTGACGTCTTGCGTACACGTCATCATTACACGACGTTTCGAAGACCAAACTCCCGTGAAATTTTAAATTGTAATTTAGTAAACTAAAAAGGCCGTATTGACATGTGTTGAAATGTTAATATTTCATCATTGGTGGGTAGTAGTGGGTTTCAGTAGGCCTTTAAGGACCTACAGACTGTATCTCTGTTGCTGCAGCAGCAGATAGTTTATTCTGTCTTGACACTTTGTATTACATTCTTCCCTTAAATGATCATTGTGAACGGCTTCCTGCCACCCTCGTGCGGGTTCCATGGATCATTGAGGAATGACATCGCTGAGCAGGTTTGACCTGCTTTTATTTTCCAATAAAGCTGTCATTCATAGGCTCTTTTGCAATTGTCCTTTTCGTCTTTCACGTGTGTTCGTGATCCAACTCCAACCACTAGTCCTTTCTGACTGCTGCCTTTTAACAGAGCGAAAGGAACACTTTCAGCTGTGTCATCCACTGACCTGTCGCCAACCTCGAAGCGAGCCCTGCCACACTCCGCTTCCCTGCAGGTGCGCAGGCCACGCCCACCACAATCAAGTTTACAGTGATTGTTTTATATGTATTGTTTATGTATGTCACTTTGGATAAAAGCTTTTTGCCAAATACTTAAACATAAACATATATAAACACCCGAAAGTCTTTATATCAGCTAAAACTACCAATCTGTTTCATTGGATTCAGAATAAAACCAAATTCTGTTTTACCCAACAATGTTAGTATTTGAATATTGTTACTTGAAGACTTATTCCTGTTTACAATTATACTGTTAAGAAAGTATTGTCCTATACTTTGCCTAAAATGAAAAAAATACTTTGCCTTCATCATTTATTTCAACTTTATTTTATTCAAGTATGACATTTGGGAGGAAACCCCGCCACAAATGAAGGCGTTCAAATACCTAGGAGTCTTGTTCACGAGTGGGGGAAGAATGGATCGTGATATCGACAGGCAGATCGGTGCAACGTCTTCAGTAATGCGGACGTTGTACCGATCCGTTGTGGTGAAGAAGGAGCTGAGCCGGAAGGCAAAGCTCTCAAACTACCGGCCGATCTACGTTCCCATCCTCACCAAAGGTCATGAGCTTTGGGTCATGACCGGAAGGATAAGATCATGGGTGCAAGCGGCCGGAATGAGTTTCCTCCGCCGGGGGGCGGGGCTCTCCCTTAGAGATGTCATTCGGGAGGAGCTCAAAGTAAAGCCGCTGCTCCTTCACATCGAGAGGAGGCAGATGAGGTGGCTCGGGCATCTGGTCAGGATGTCACCCGAACGCCTCCCTAGGGAGGTGTTTAGGGAACGTCCAACCGGTAGGAGGCCAGGGGGAAGACCCAGGACACGTTGGGCAGACTATGTCTCCCGGCTGGCCTGGGAACACCTCGGGATCCCCCGGGAAGAGCTAGACGAAGTGGCTGGGGAGAGGGAAGTCTGGGCTTCCCTGCTTAGGCTGCTGCCCCCGCGACCCAACTTCGGATAATTTTAATTAATTTCATTGACAAGCAATTCTATTATGGTCATACTCTTGTTTGTTAGCGGCTACGATTTCAGTACTACTGAAGGTATTTTCTCCTTTTCAACTTTGTGGTAATATTCTTTTCACAAAATACAACCAATAGTACATTAATGATAAATCTTATTTGTGAAAAGTAATCCCCCGACTCCTATTTTCAACAGTCCGCTGATTTGAGCAGGAAATGGCCGAACATCCGCCCGGCATCTTTTTTTTCTACCTGTCAACTGTCAGTTTAGGCTGCTTGCCAGCTCCTCATCCCCACTTCAAGATGGCGGCCGAATTTCTCGCGTCACAGCAGCCAATGCTGCGTCCACATATAAGATGTCTATGGGCGCGACCTTTTTTTTTTCTTGGGACGAAGATGGCACATATTAGTGTAATGGGGCCTGTTATACAGCAAAGCAAAAAAAAAAAAAAAAGCCTATTTAATCTAAAATGGTAAAGGTTGTTGAAGTCGTCGAAAAAAACATTTAGTGAAGGTGAGCCTCGTGTAATGTCCACTGTGGATTTCTATTTTAATCTGTCATACGTGCCGCTCCCTGACAGTAACTTGTATGAAATCATGTCAAAGGTGCAGTTTCTCAGAAGTCCTCCAGCATTGGTCAGGAGTTGATGAGTCAGCGGGCAGAGGAGGGTCTTCATCCCGCCCTCCGAGTCCTCCCTGCCCGCTGACTCAGTGCCTTCGAAGCATCGTCGTTCACCTGCTGGGACTCGGAGCAGAGCAGCGGCATCCTCTCCGGAAACACGAACATCCAACATGAACACAGACATGGCCAAAACAGCATCTGGTAAGCCATTTTCTGACCGTAAATACCGAAATAGGATCATTCAAATGCGTGCGTATTTAGTTTCCCGACCGGCTCAATGTGATAAATAATCTCCACGTTTGACATATACGTTGTGATATCTGCACGAATGATGTATCGATATTCACTAATATGATGTATCGATATTCATGGATATGACAGAGATAGCGGTGTAGACCCGGTTTTATAGGCTATGTCCTCCATCTTTATCAAACATTGTGTTCTGTATTTGTCTTTTTTCATCATGTTTTGCGCAATATATTTAATAACGCTGCCACTTTTATTGACCCACTTGCGCTTGACTGTCCAGCGGCCCCAATATGCAGCATAATGCAGACGGACCCCACCCAAGATGCTGATGCTGCCCACCATTGAGGCCTAGAGGGCGTCATCACTTTTCTCACTGCTAGGCTACACGCCATGCAAACTCAACATTTTATCACTGTCAAACCAACATCGACATCCTCTTGTTCAATAGGACCGACCTAATACCAGACATATATATGTATATATATGAACATTTGCACATATTGTGCTAAAACTAAATTAGCATTTTGAAGACAACAGGGCTCTTCTTGTTTTAGAGCAGTGGTTCTTAACCTTGTTGGAGGTTCCGAACCCCACCAGTTTCATAAGCTCATTCACCGAACCCTTCTGAGGTTCCGAACCCCACCAGTTTCATAAGCTCATTCACCGAACCCTTCTGAGGTTCCGAACTCCACCAGTTTCATACGCTCATTCACCGAACCCTTCTTTTGTGAAAAATAAAATGTTTTTTTTTTCGAATTCAAGACGAAGTTATATGTTTTTTTTTTCATGGTGTACAAAATGAACCGTGCATGAACATCACCTTGTTCAAAGAACAAAACCAACAGTGCATGATCTGACAACAAATTACACACCTGCAAATCAGTGTGACTTCTGCTGTTGCCGTACCCACGATACGCCGATATGGAGAAGTTTTTATTTACACGATGAGTCCATACTGGCCTACCCTCCCGATTTTTCCGGGAGAATCCCGAATTCCATTGCCCCTCCCGAAAATCTCACGGGGCAACCATACTCCTTTAGCGTCCTCAACAACCTGTCGTCACATCCAATTTTCCTCCATACAAACGGCGTGTCGGCGCATTCACATCATTTATGTGGCTTTTACACATCCATTAGTGAATGCAACGCATACTTGGTCAACAGCCAAACAGGTCACACTGAGGGTGGCCATATAAACAACTTTAACACTGTTACAAATATGCGCCATACTGTGAACCCACACCAAACAAGAATGACAAACCCATTTGGGGAGAACATCCGCACCGTAACATAACGTAACAAATACCCAGGATCCCTTGCAGCACTAACTCTTCCGGGAGCTACAATATACACCCCCGCTACCACCAAACCCCGCCCACCTCAACCACGCCTGCCCCCCCTCCACCTCAACCCCCACTCACCCCATCTCCCGAAATCTGAGGTCTCAAGGCTGGCAAGTATGGATGAGTCAGGTGTGTCTTGACTGGCTCCGCCGAACCCCTAGGTTTCGATCGAACCCAGATTAAGAACCACTGTTTTAGAGGTAGCAGCGTGTGTTTCTTGGGGTGGTTTGCAGACTTCAATGGCATCAGACAGATTTCTTGGAAGCTGTCATTTAAATAAATAAATAGATGATGAATGGGTTGTACTTGTATAGCGCTTTTCTACCTTCAAGGTACTCAAAGCGCTTTGACACTACTTCCACATTTACCTATTCACACACAGATGGAGGGAGCTGCCATGCAAGGCGCTAACCAGCACCCATCAAGAGCAAGGGTGAAGTGTCTTGCTCAGGACACAACAGACGTGACGTCCTGAGGTCACTAGGTGGGGATGGAACCAGGGACTCTCGGGTTGCGCACGGCCACTCTCCCACTGTGCCACGCCTACCCATATAAAAGAAGGATGCAGCGCAAACGACGCCTATCCATTTATTTTATTTACTGTACTACTTATCTTCACGTGCAAGCTGGAGCCTGTCCCAAATAACTTGGAGCAAAAGGCGGGGTATATCCTATAGACGTGTCGCGCAAACTGCACAATATTGGTAAATACTCAAAGATGAGAGTTTTTGGGTAATTTTTCAACAGAAGGGCACCTGTGGAGCACTTTGGGTGTGGCGTAAGGTGGCTTAGGTGCCTTGCTCAAGGGAACACGTAACATTGAAATTTCCGGCTATGTTTTCAGTATGCAGTCTGTAACTGTCTTTGTATTTAACATCAATGTTTAGTTTACCAAATTTACAAAGCAATAGTTATCAATTAACACCGAAGCACATTGTTAAAATTTGTCAAAGATCCTCTATACGACAAGACACCTCTGCTAGTTGTAACAATCTACTGCAAAAACGCTAGCCAAAAGATCCAGGAGTCATTTATTTTCTTTTAAAAAACCTACTGCAAATATCCAAATCAAAGAATAGAATAGAATAGAATAGAATAGAATAGAATAGAAAGTACTTTATTGATTCCTGGGGGAAATTCAGCAAAGATCCTCTATAATAGACAAGAGCGCTTTTTCTATTTTGAACTATCTACTGCCCGATTGTAACTGAGATAGGCCCCAGCGCCCCCCGCGACCCCGAAGGGGAATAAGTGGTAGAAAATGGATGGATGGATAATGCAAAAATACAAGTCAAAGATAATCTATGTGACAGGAGACCTTTTTTTTTTTTTAATTTGAAGAATGTTACTGCAATAATACAAGTCAAAGATCATCTATATAACACAAGAGGGGCTTCTGTTTTGATTGAATACTGTAAAAAAAAACTAACCAAAAATCTATTTGACAGGAGCACTTTTCTGTTTTAAAATGACACTACCCAAAGTTCTTCTATAGGACAGGAGTGCTTTTTATGTACTTTTGAGTAACCTACTGCACAAATCCAAGTCATATATCATCTATATATGACAGGAGTGCTTTTCTATTTGAAGGATCTACTGCAAAAAATAAGTCTAAGATCCTCTATTTGTGACGAGTGTGCTTCAGTTTTGATGAAATACTGCCAAACGCTCACCAAAATCTTCAGAAGAACTTTTCTTTTTTGAGGAATCTACTGCAAAATTACAAGTCAAAGATCCTCTATATGTTAAAGGGTCATTTTTGTGTATTGAATGACCAGCTGCAAAAACAGAGGCCAAAGATTCTCTATAAAAGAGAAGTGCCTTTTTTTTCTTTTGAGAAAACTACTGCAAAAGTCCATGTCAGAGATTCTCTTTATGTAACAGAAGCACACTTGTGTTTTGAAGGACTGACATCAAAAACCATAGACAAAGATCCTCGATGTGACAAAAGTGCACGGTTGTTTTGCAGAATCTGTTTAAAAAACGCAAGCCAAAAATCCTTTATTTATGAGAGGAGCACTCATATGTTTTGAAGGACCGACTGTAAAAAAAAACGTAGCCAAAGATCCTCTGCACGTGACAGGAGCGTGCTTCTGTTTTAAAGAACCTAGAGGAAAAATGTAGCCAAAGACCTTCTCAATGAGAGACTTTCACTACCGTGCCAAGTTTTAATGACCTTGATGTCAGTCTTGATGGTGTCACAGAAGTCAAAGACGTAAAAGAAGTCGTGCGTAACATGAATAAAACTAAAGAATATCATTAAAAAACAAAGAACACTATCAACACAACAGAATTGTTAATTGTGTTGGAATGATCCAAAAACTCCCAATGACAAAGACAGTTCAGGAAGTGTTGGAGACCAGCCAGCCCTGCGGTGAGCAAGCAAGCTATTGGAATAGTACACACTTATAGTAGTAGTATACACTTATCGTAATAGTTTACATACACTTATAGTAGTAGTATACACTTATAATAGTAGTAGTATACACTTATTGTAGTAGTATACACTTCCAATAGTAGTAGTATACACTTATAGTAGTAGTTTACATAATTTTAAAGTAGTAGCTTACGTACACTAATAGTAGTATACACTTGTAATATTAGTAGTATGCACTCATAGTAGTATACACTTATAATACTTGTAGTATACACTTATAGTATACACTTTTTTTTAAATTTTATTTTAATCTTCTATTTTTTTCTCCCCCCACCCCCCTTGTTTACCTGTATGTCATCTTTTTTGTAAGGGGCGCTGGAAGCCGGCAGACCCGTCAGCGATCCTGTTCTGTCTCCCTGTAATGTTTGTCTGATCTTGAATGGGATTGTGCTGAAAATTGTAATTTTCCTGAAGGAACTCTCCTGACGGAATAAATAAAGTACTATCTATCTATCTATCTAGTAGTAGTATACCCTTATGTAGTAGTATTCACTTATAATAGTTGTATGCATACACTTATAGTAGTAGTTTACTTAAATTTAAAGTAGTAGTTTACATACACTAATAGTAGTATACACTTGTAATACTAGTAGTATGCACACTTGTAATACTAGTATTATGCACGCATAGTAGTATACACTTATAATACTAGTAGTATACACTTGTAGTAGTATACCCTCATGTAGTAGTATTCACTTATAATAGTTGTATGCATACACTTATAGTAGTAGTTTATATATATTTTTAGTAGTAGTACACAATTGTAGTAATAGCTTAATCTAATTTAAGCATGGTATTCATAGACTTATAGTAGTAGTACACACTTATATTAGTAGTGTACATTTATAGTATGGATTTTGTCATGGATTTTACTTGTGTAGCACTTTTTATTACTTCAAGGTACTCAAAGAGCTTTGATAACATTACTTTATTTAACTACTGTGATGACGCTGCAGCAGGAGCAGATGGGGTCTCAGTATTTTGCTGAAGTGGTCATAGGAGAACTGAGTATCAAACATGCAACCTTCAGGTTGGGAGACAATCGCTCTACCACCTGAGCCATTCTGCCCGAGTAGTATACATACATTTTACATTAGTAGTATACCCGATATATACTATTCCTTTGACAGGTTGAGAAGGCCTCGGGGCCACAGAGGAGTTCAAATGGGGAGAAGCCGTTGGATGCCTAGGCAACTTCTCTAACGGCAAAGAGCACGTGGGGAATGAGCTGGTCCCAATTACCACCTTTCTCAGCATCTTTTTCAATGTCGCGTTGAACCTTTTCACCAGACCATCCGTCAGGGGATGGTACACTGAGGTCCGTGGCTGCTTCACTTTCAACCATGTACACAAGGCTTTGACGACTTTAGACATGAAGCATGTGCCCTGGTCCGTCAATATTTCTTTGGCGATGCCCACCCGTCTAAAGAGTAGGAACAGTTCTCGAGCCAACGCTCGAGCTGTGGCGGAGCGAAGGGGAATGACTTCGGGGAAGCGAGTGGCATAGTACATAATTACCAATATGAACTTATGGCCTCGGGCTGACTTGGGCAGAAGCCCGACAACATCCTGTGCCATCCGGGAGAATGGTACCTCGGTGATAGGCAGGGGATTGAGAGGGTTACGGACAGTGGGGCAGGGTTCAACCTTCTGTCACTTTGGACAGGTTCAACAGAATTCCTCCACAGCCCTCTTCAACCCTGGCCAATTAAATCTCCCCAGCACTCTGTCATAGTTTTTTTGGACACCCAGATGTGCCCCCATCTGGTGAGTATGAGCTAAAAAGAGAACTCGGGACACAAAGTCTTTAGACACCAACAACTGTTCGCTTTCATCCCACCCCTTAGCTGTGACCACTTGATACAATAACCCTTTTTTACAATGAAGTGAGGAGAAGTCAGGTTACTCACCCCCTCACAAGGCTGGTCGTCGATGACGGACACATTCCTCCTGGCAAGTTCCAGATTTGGATCCCTCCACTGGGCGGTGGCGAACTCCCCTGGTGTGGCGACACCATCAATGTCCAGCTTAGGAAATTCTGAGAATACTTCACTCTCCTGGCTGGTCCGGGCCCCCAGTTCTCTCACAACCTCCCTCTCATCCTACTGGTGTCACGGCTAGATGCGTCCGTGCCTGCGTGAAAGGCTGGATATACTGGCAGTTGCCCTCTATGACGGCCACGTCCTGGCGCCGGGGCTTCCCCTTGCTGACTCCTGCTGCCCAGTACCACTCAAATAGAGTGCAATCTGTTGCAATTAGCAGTAGAACAGGGAGGTTCGGGATCACACCAGGCTGGACTGTGGTCTCACCTGTGGGTGTCTGCAGCTGTAGAGAGGTGGTCAGGTACTGCTGGACGTCACCGTGAACGCAGGTCACTGGAACCATCTCTCCCTCAGCGGTGGCCACCAGATCCGCCCCCACCAGCGCAATGGAGCTGCCAGAATCTAATAAACATACTTGCCAACCTTGAGACCTCCGATTTCGGGGGGGGGGCGTGGTCGGGGGTTGGGCAGAGGCGTGGTTGGGGCGGGGGCGTGGTTAAGAGGGTAGGAGTATATTTACAGCTACAATTCACCAACTGGAGTATTTCACATACATTTCATACATATATATATATATTAGGGCTGGGCAACGATTAAAAATTTTAATCAAAGTTAATCGCACTTTTTCTCTTGATTAATCGCGATTAACTGCATTGTATACGCAAAGCCCAATAATGAATTCAAAAGTAGTGTGTAGTGCACCTTTATTGGAATATTTTCCCACATGAACAAAAGCGCCAAAACATTTGTTGTGCAAACACAATTCAAATCAGTACTTGTTAAACAGTAGCAGTTAAATAGCATATTTTATGAAAATCAACTCAAAAAATGTAAATATAAATATTTAAGATTATTTCCACTGCCAGGGTATTTAAGTTATCCTGTTTGTTATGGAAAATAAATATAATCTACATACAAATCTCTGAGCCACAATCATAACATCCGAACAGGCAATTTCTGAGGTAACAGCAGGAACATTTTTTTTATCAGGGATCTTATGTTTAAAAAACTATATTATAGGTAGTGGGCTGTTTTAGGGAATTTTTGATTAAATTATCTGTAGTAGCAATATTAATAATGTTGTGTTTATAATGCGTAGTGCACTTAAAATAATTATGACCATATCTAGGAATTGATATGATGGGAATTTTCCGATTGTTTGCTTGGTGCTTTGATAAACTGAACGCATCATATACATGGTACTATATTGTGATGTTATGAGCCAGGGAAAAAAAGAACTACCCTACCCAGCATGCAACAGGACTGACGAGCATGCGCGGTAGCCCGGTAAAGGTTGTGTGTCGCCATGACGGCATCTTGTATGTTGTGATATGCACGCTCTGAAAGTAAACGATAAGAACTCAGCCAACACTCCTCGTCTGCATTATTCATAAATAGACAGACAACACATATACTCCGCTGCTTCACAGGCCGCTGGATGTAGCCGGCAAAGTAGTCCCATGCTAGCTAGCCGATCTAGCAAGCACGCGTCATTCAGTCCAAAACGGCCCGATCCATCCACATTCAGAATTGTCTGGCGGTCGTAAGTGATCCCGAATTGACCACGCTGTAAGCCAGCCATGAAATTTGCAGAATTGTCCGGTATTTTTGCCAAATGTTCCGTCTTTACCAACAGCCCCTCCACGCCGAAGTCCGTCCGGGCGCCGCCATCTTTATAAGAAAAGGCGTTAACAAAATAAAAGCATGTAAACAACATATGCAAATACGCGATAAAATAATTTTCGGCGTTAATAGATTGATGAGTTAACTCGTAATTAACGCATTAATTTGCCCACCCCTAATATATATATATATATATATATATATATATATATATATATATATATATATATATATATATATTTATATATATATATATATATATAATAAAAAATATATATATATAGCTAGAATTCACTGAGAGTCAAGTATTTCATATATATATATATTTATATATATATATATATATAAATATATATATATATATATATGAAATACTTGACTCTCAGTGAATTCTAGCTATGTATATGTATTTTATTATATATACAAATGAAAGAAATAGTTGAATTTCAGACGGCACCTATCAAATACACAGTAATAAGAACACAGTTGTTCTACTAACTGTACTGTGCTTGCTGGTTACTAAAAAAGCAACAACAACACTTACCTTTCTCTATTTGAGTAAACTTTGTTCTGCCATTTGCGTACTGGCGAGCGATCTCCGAATCCGGGAACATATCCTTCACGGATTTGTTGTAGACATCCGCAAAGGAGAACGGGATGTTGCTTCCAGCTATCAGCATAGCCATCTTTGTCTCAGCATAAGTTACACCATCGGGCCTCCATTTTGGGAGGTGGCCTATAATACTGGGTTGTGAACGATGATGCGCTGCGGTCGCTATGTGCTTCGCTGACCGTTCATGACTGAGTGTATCCGTTCGGCTACCGTGTTCAATGGAGAAGTCTGTTCTACAAAATTTACAGGCAACATACCCCTTCCCCTTCGAACTCTCATGGATAAACTGAAATTCTTGATTCCATTCATTTTGGAACTTGCAAGCATATTTCTTCATTTTGCTCGTCGTTGGTGTAATATATTGGGTTGGAGTCAATAACCAGGTGAGGTGATGAAGTTACGTCTCCTTACTGTGGGCTTCAGAACAGACTCCCTCACTTGCCGTCAGGTGCACAACACCACGTAAATCGTTGGCCAATCAAAAAGCAACCCCATAACGCTATAGCCAACATTCACCAGGAGATGGCAACAGACAACATTGATCACTCTATTACAGACGGCGTCACCATGGCTGTTACCTCCTCGTTCTTCTGCTTCTTCTCCTTGTGTGTGCAGTTTTTTATTAAAATCCGTAGATGTTGTAACATGATTGGGCAGGCAAGCTGTTTGTTTTGTGGGAAAGCGGACGTGAAAACAGGCTGTCCCCACTCAGGTCCGCCGGAGCTGAAGGTCACGCCCCCTCTAGCTCCGGCGGAATTTCGGGAGAAAATTTCTTCCGGGAGGTTTTCGGGAGAGCCGCTGAATTTTGGGAGTCTCTCGGAAAATCCGGAAGTGTTGGCAAGTATGCTAATAGAGCATGCATATCCACCCCTCCCACTCTCACGGGCAGGGTGGCTTGTCTTGTTTGTTCATGGGCCTAGCAGGAGGTGACGTACAGGCTCTGGCGAGGGGTTTCCAACACAGTTTCCATACTGACGTCCTGACCTGGCTACCTATATGTACAGTCCCAAGACAGGTGGTCCTCTTGGCCACATACATAAGACCTTAGGCGGGTGGGGTTTGGGTCTGTGGCACCTGTGCATTTGTATATTATGGAGGCAATCTCTGGGCTACTGCTCTTCTCCTCTCTTTGCCATTACGCTCTCTCCCCACCGGGTGGCAGGCTGGTTCACACTTGGATGTCTTCAACATATCTACACTTACTTGGTCATTATCAAGCTGGGCTACTCTCTCATCTAATGTGTTAGGGCTTACCTGGGATGCATACTTTTTAGAGTCGGGCGGAGACACACGTAAGCATCTGTCCAACACTAGCCATTCGATCCATGGTGGCCCAGTGCCGGTTGTCAACCAACTTTGTGTGAAGCGCACAAGTGTAGCAACTTGTGGTCGAGGTGGCTGGGCTGGGTCATACTGCCAAGTATGTTAACGTTGGCATCCGATTATCTTCTGGGCGGTCTTTATGACCCTCTGGAGCGCCGTTCTCTGCGGATGTGCAGCTGCTGAACCACACGCAGATGCAGTAGGTCAGGATGCTCTCTATAGAGCACCGGTACAAGGACACCAGCAGTTCCTGATAGAGGTGGTTGTTCCTGAGTATTCTCAGGAAGTATACTATTATATAGTATACAATAGCTGAGATAGGCACCACCGTGACACCAAAGGGAATAAGCGGTAAAAATGGATGGATTGATGGATACACTTATAATAGTAGTATACATACCTTTATAGTTGTAGTTTACATTCACTAAGTAGTTGTATATTCACTAATAATAAAAGTATGTATGCACTTATAGTTATAGTACACATTTATAGAAGTAGTTTAGACTTATAAAAGTAGTATACATACATTTATAATAGTAGTACACACTTGTCATAGTAAAATACAATCATACTAGTTAGTATACACTTATAATAGTAGTATGTATACACTTATAGTAGTAGTTTACACTTATATTAGTAGGATATACACACTTATAGTAGTAGTACACACTTATATTAGTAGTATAATCGCAAATATAGTAGTAGTTTACATACACTTATAGTAATAGCAGACAGTTTACACTTGCAACACTTAGGTTCTGATTTAATAAAGATTGACGTGTAATAAAACATGTGCGAATTTGATAGCACATGCAAAACAGATCTACTAAAGGTGTGCAAAAGTGGATTGCATCTGTTAAGTAAGCAAAATAAGACATGCAATCCCTTTTGCGTGTTTGTCTTCATTAACATGCAAAATACATGCTGATCATCAAAACACCCACAATACCAGGAGGAGAAAATGCTAATATCATTATATACACATGCACAATGTGATTTATCAACACCGTTTTGCGAGCACTATTTGGCATTTTATTTCTAGCACGTGTCAGAAGGACGTGGAACTGACAGTTCCACGCATGACTGTAAGACCGATGCTTGCGCCTTACAGACAATCGATGGACAGACATGAATCCTGGGTTGGGGGGGGGGGGGGCGGCGGCGGGGGCAGCGATGACTCAGAAGAACGCGGAGTTGGAATATAACTACAACACTTTATGTACATATTTATACAAAATTTACATAGTTATATAATATTTAACTACAAGCTCCATTCACAGACAGAGTCCCATTGCTTTCATGAGCGGTCAAGCGAGTCAAAAGCCAGAAAAAAATTAAAAAATAAATATATTTTATATATTTTTTATTTTTATTGTGGCGGCCATAATTCTTTCGTGTAGGGCCGCAACAAATAAATGAATGTGTGGGAAACCCTGAATAGTATACACTTATTATAGTAGTATACCCTTATAGTTATTTACATACATTTATAGTAGTTCATCAATCCATCCATTTTCTACCGCTTGTCCCGTTCGGAGTCGCGGGGTGTCGCTGGAGCCTATCTTAGCTGTATTCGGGCGGAAGGCGGGGTGCACCCTGGACAAGTCGCCACCT
This sequence comes from Nerophis ophidion, assembly GCF_033978795.1. Lineage (NCBI taxonomy): Eukaryota > Metazoa > Chordata > Actinopteri > Syngnathiformes > Syngnathidae > Nerophis > Nerophis ophidion. Next base: position 36,262,080 of record NC_084621.1, on the reverse strand, counting down.
CATCGCAGGGCCAACACCGATAAGACAGACAACATTCACACTCACATTCACACACTAGGGACCATTTAGTGTTGCCAATCAACCTATCCCCAGGTGTATGTTTTTGGCGGTGGGGAGAAGCCGGAGTACCCACAGGGAACACACGCAGTCACGGGGAGAAAATGCAAACTCCACACAGAAAGATCCGGATTGAACCCAGGACAACTCAGGACCTTCGTATTGTGAGGCACATGCACTAACCCCTGTGCCAGCGTGCTGCCATTTATAATAGTCATATACACTTATAGTACATAGTAGTTTACATCACTTATAGTAGGAGAATACAGTTATGTTAGTAGTAGGGGTGTGGGAAAAAATCGATTCGAATACGAATCGAATCAAAAACGTTGTGCGATTCAGAACCGATTCTCATTTTTTTTTTAATCGATTTTTTTTGTGTTTTTGTTTTTTATTTATTTATTTTTTTTATCAATCCAGCAAAGCACTAGACAGCAATACCATAACAATGCAATCCAATTCCAAAACCAAACCTGATCCAGCAACACTCAGAACTGCAATAAACAGAGCAATTAAGAGGAGACACAAACACTACACAGAACAAACCAGTAGTGAAACAAAAATTAATATTATCAACAACAGTATCAATATTAGTTATAATTTCAGCATAGCAGTGATTAAAAATCCCTCATTTCCATTATCATTAGACATTTATAAAAAAATTTAAAATAAGAACAATAGTGTCACAGTGGCTTACACTAGCATCGCATCTCATAAGCTTGACAACACACTGTGTCCAATGTTTTCACAAAGATAAAATAAGTCATATTTTTGGTTTGTTTCTTAGTTAAAACAAATTTACATTATTGCAATCAGTTGATGAAACATTTTCCTTTATAATTAAGAAAGCTTTTTTGAAAAAAATCTACTACTCTGCTTGCATGTCAGCAGACTGGGGTATATCCTGCTGAAATCATATATATTGAATGAATACAGAATTGTTTTGAATCGGAAACATATTGTTTTTGAATTGAGAATCGCATTCCATCGAAAAAATCGATATATTATCGAATTGCGCCCCCAAGAATCGATATTTAATCTAATCGTGGGACACCCAAAGATTCGCAGCCCTAGTTAGTAGCATATTTACATTTGTAGTAGTAGTTTGCATATATTAATAATAGTACTGTACACTTATAGTAGTAGTATACACTTATAATAGTAGTATACATTTACTTACGGGATCTTTCTGTGTGGAGTTTGCATGTTCTCCCCGTGAATGCGTGGGTTCCCTCCGGGTACTCTGGCTTCCTCCCACTTCCAAAGACATGCACCTGGGGATAGGTTGATTGGCAACACTAAATTGGCCCTAGTGTGTGAATGTGAGTGTGAATGTTGTCTATCTGTGTTGGCCCTGCGATGAGGTGGCGACTTGTCCAGGGTGTACCCCGCCTTCCGCCCGATTGTAGCTGACATAGGCGCCAGCGCCCCCCGCGACTCCGAAAGGGAATAAGCGGTAGAAAATGGATGGATGGATAGTAGTATAGAATACATACAACTAACTAGCAGTTTACATATAGTAGTAGTACACACTTTCCCTGTATGTACAAACCCCGTTTCCAAATGAGTTGGGAAAATGTGTTAGATGTAAATATAAACGGAATACAATGATTTGCAAATCATTTTCAACCCATATTCAGTTGAATATGCTACAAAGACAACATATTTGATGTTCAAACTCATAAACTTTTTTTTTTTTTTGCAACACATAATTAACTTAGAATTTCATGGCTGCAACACGTGCCAAAGTAGTTGGGTTTGGGGATGTTCACCACTGTGTTAGATCACCTTTTCTTTTAACAACACTCAATAAACGTTTGGGAACTGAGGAAACTAATTTTTGAAGCCTTGAAAGTGGAATTCTTTCCCATTCTTGTTTTATGTAAAGCTTCAGTCGTTCAACAGTCTGGGGTCTCCACTATCGTATTTTACGCTTCATAATGCACCACACGTTTTCGATGGGAGACACGTTTGGACTGCAGGTAGGCCAGTCTAGTACCCACACTTTTTTACTACGAAGCAACATTGTTGTAACACGTAACTTAACGTTTTCTTGCTGAAATAAGCAGGGGCGTCGATGATAACGTTGCTTGGACGGCAACATATGTTGCTCCAAAACCTGTATGTACCTTTCAGCATTAATGGTGCCTTCAAAGATGTGTAAGTTACCCATGCCTCGGCCACTTATACACCCCCATATCATTACACATGCTGGCTTTTCATCTTTGCGCCTAGAACAATCCGGATAGTTCTTTTCCTCTTTGATCCGGAGGACACAACGTCCACAGTTTCCCCCCAAAAACTGAAATGTGGACTCATCAGACCACAGAACACTTTTCTTCTTTGCATCAGTCCATCTTAGATGAGCTTATGCCCATCTAAGATTAGGATGTTGTTGATAAATGGCTTTCACTTTGCATAGTAGAGCTTTAACTTGCACTTACAGATGTAGCAACCAACTGTATTTAGTGACAGTGGTTTTCTGAAGTGTTCCTTAGCCCATGTGGTGATATCCTTTAGAGATTGATGTCGGTTTTTCATACAGTGCCGTCTGAGGGATCAAAGGTCACGGTCACCTAGAGTGATTTCTCCAGATTCTCGGAACCTTTTGATGATATTTTGGACCGCAGATGTTGAAATCCCCAAATTTCTTGCAATTGCACTTTGAGAAACATTCTTCTTAAACTGTCACGCAGTTGTGGACTAAGGAGTTTACCTCACCCCATCCTTTCTTGTGAAAGACTGAGCATTTTCTGGGAAGCTGTTGTTATACCCGATCATGGCACACACCTTTTCCCAATTATTTTGCACTCCTGGGGAATGTTCCAAATAAGTGATTGATTAGCATTCCTCAACTTTATCAGTATTTATTGCCACCTTTCCCAACTTCTTTGTCATGTGTTGCTGGCATCAAATTCTAAAGTTAATGATTATTTGCAAAAAAAAATGTTTATCAGTTTGAACATCAAATATGTTGTCTTTGTAGCATATTCAACTGAATGTGGGTTGAAAATTATTTGCAAATCATTGTATTCCGTTTATATTTACATCTAACACAATTTCCAAACTCATATGGAAACGGGGTTTGTACATACTGTAATTGGTACTCCTATGGCATGTACAGTAAAGCAGGTGAGGTCAGACTGCATCACATCATATTGAGCACATGATACAGGAAGTGGCTGATACTTCAACAGGAAATGCATTATTTTACACACACACACACACACACACACACACACACACACACACACACACACACACACACACACACACACACACACACACACACACACACACACACACACTCTCGCCTTCCTTATCGATTACCAAGTGAAAGTGAGTGATAAATTAAGGTACACCTGCACAGTCTGATCTAATACTGCCTTGATAGTGCTTTGTGTGCTTATGAGTAAAAGTGTACTGCATCATACTGATCGCTGTTTCTAATTTTCTGTTCCTTGACTGTTCAGTAAAAGGCAGAGATTCTTACACTGTGGCGCAGTGTAAGAATAATCGTGGTGGTACTTGATGCAAAATGTTGGAGAAGTATCGGTATTGTCGACATTAAATTTGAGATCCAAAGAGTGAATTTATAACAATTTATACTTGTCAAGTTAGACAGCGTTGAAACACTGACTACTTGTTCCGTGCAAAATAAGCTTCAAAATAAAAGCACAGCAGTATTAACCAGCATCCTACCACAGCATCAAACAAAAGGCAGCCATTTTCCATCCATCCATTTCCTACCGCTTATTCCCTTTTTGGGGTTGCGGGGGGCGCTGGCGCCTATCTCAGCTACAATTTATTATGTTTTATTGTTAGCCAAGATTTGAGCATATATTAAAAGTTTTATTGTTATGGTAGCATACAACAATAAAAACAGAACGTTGCCAGCTAGTGTGTGTGTAAACTTGTATCATATTTTATTTTGTCATGTGTTATTTTATGATATATTTATTGTCATTTATATCAATATTTCTGTTGTATTTATTCGAATAAGAACAGCTCTTTACAGTATATGGTATTAGATTGTGAGTGCATGGTTATCGTGATACCTGGCTAAATAAGTGAAGTATATTTGTATAGCACTTTTTCTCTTGTGACTCAAAGCGCTTTACATAGTGAAACCCATTATCTAATTTTTACATTTAAACCAGTGTGGGTGGCACTGGGAGCATGTGGGTAAAGTGTCTTGCCCAAGGACACAACGGCAGTGACTAGGATGGCGGAAGCGGGATCGAACATTCAACCCTCAAGTTGCTGGCACGGCTGCTCTACCAAAAGAGCTATACCACCCTAAATAAAAGCGCCTCTTCAACAGGTCTGGGCAAATTAAGGCCCGAGGGCCACTTGAGGCCTGTTAAGCTTTTCAATCTGGTCCACAGGACATTCCCCCAATTTTTTTTTAGATCTTTAAGATGGAAAGTGTAGCTGCCATTATGATGTGCAGTCATGTTTTCAAAGTCTTCAACTATACAAAATATTTAAATGGTTGGAATCTGCGCTTTTAGATAGATAGATAGATAGATAGATAGATAGATAGATGGATAAATAGTACTGTATTGATAGCTGGCTAAATAAGTGAAGTATATTTATATAGCACTTTTTCTCTTGTGACTCAAAGCGCTTTACATAGTGAAACCCAATGTCTAATTTTTACATTTAAACCAGTGTGGGTGGCATTGGAAGCAGGTGGGTAAAGTGTCTTGCCCAAGGACACAACGGCAGTGACTAGCATGGCGGAAGCGGGATCGAACATACAACCCTCAAGTTGCTGGCACGGCTGCTCTACCAACAGAGCTATACCGCCCTAAATAAAAGCACCTCTTCAACAGGCCTGGGCAAATTAAGGCCCGGGGGCCACATGATGATACACCAGTTACTATGGTAATCTAATTAGTTACTCTGGTAATCTAATTAGTTACTGTTGTAATCTACGTCACAGCAGCTCAGACGAGGTAACAAGCAGTGTGGGCGGGAAGCATTTTCACAGACGCTGAAGGAGATTTTCACAACAAAGTTCTAAAGCTTAGTGATGTAACAGATATATCAGATTGTAGGTGGGTTTATTTTGTACCCTTCGCATTCATATTTCACTGTTTGTTGCATTTTTGTTGCGTTTCACTTGATTGTAAAATGTGTCGACATTCATATTTTGTCAATATTCAGTGTTTTATCCTTCATAGAAAAATTTAAAATTCCATTACGTTTTTTAAGGCGGTTTGTCATAATGTCTCTAGCATTCAATCAGACATTATTGTGAGGTTTTGTTTTAGAGTTCCTAAAAATAGATATACCAGCCCCCAGACACATTTTTTTCTCTAAATGTGGCCCCCGAGTCAAAATAATTGCACAGGCCTGCTCTTCAATGAATTATTAAACAAAAGGAGGCCTCTTAAGAGCATTTTACCAAATGGCGAAGTTGAGGTGTTTTTTTGGTTGATGTTGATGATGATGATGATGATGATGATGATGATGATGATGATGAGGACGACACACTTGTTATTACGTTGATGTTCCTCCTGCAGCGTACAAGGAGAAGGTGAAGGAGCTCTCCGTCTTCTCGCTCATCTGCTCCTGCTTCTACCCGGAGACACGCAAGCTTGCCAAAGAGTTTGAAGGTAAGAAAATAACCATCATGCATGTTGTAAACATTACACTGCGTGAATTTGTACCGTTGTTATGAGTACATTAGACAGGATTATTATTTACTGTTGTAATAAACAGTAAATAAAAAGACAGGATAAATTGGTACTGTTGTAGTAAATATATATTAGACAACATTATTGATACTGTTCTAATGACAACATTAAAAAGCATTTTTTGTACTGTTGTAATGAATATATTATCCATTCATCCATTTTCTAGCGCTGTTCGACAGCATTGATTTGTACTGTTGTAAATGAACATGCATTCTTGTTATATGTATATCATACATAATTAAAATGTAGTGTTGTAATGAATATATTAGACAAGAATAATATATACTGTTATCAGTGACGTGTGGTGAAATATACACCAGGTGAGGCATAGATTTAAAAAAATTTTTTTTTTAACTTAAATTCATATGAGCAGTTCTAACCATTGTTGATTTAGGTTGCACATTAGAATAACAGGAAGACGAAGGGAGTACTATGCTTTCATAAAAACGTTATCATAATGATATTATGGTTTGACAAATTGGGGGCTTCACGGTGGAAGAGGGGTTAGTGCATCTGCCTCACAATACGAAGGTCCTTAGTAGTCTGGGGTTCAATCCCGGGCTCAAGATCTTTCTGTGTGGAGTTTGCATGTTCTCCCTGTGAATGGATGGGTTCCCTCTGAGTACTGCGGCTTCCTCCCACTTCCAAAGACATGCACCTGGGGATAGGTTGATTGGCAACACTAAATTGGCCCTAGTGTGTGAATGTGAGTGTGAATGTTGTCCGTCTATTTGTGTTGGCCCTGCGATGAGGTGGTGACTTGTCCAGGGTGTACATGGCCTTCCGCCCGATTGTAGCTGAGATAGGCGCTAGCGCCCCCCGCGACCCCAAAGGGAATAAGCGCTAGAAAATGGATGAATGGATGGATGGATGGATGGATGGATGGTTTGACAAATTGGTCCAAAAAGTATTTGACAAAGTTGTTATTGAATACTTTTTGGTCCCATTTTCTTTCAAACAAAATAAATCAAGTATTGTGAGTGTATCTTACCTTTCTGTATTTGTACCTGAAGCAGCAATAACACAGACAAACGCTGGCTTACTCTCATAAAAATGCTATGTTTGTTATAAATACAGTTTACATAAAAAAAAGAAAAAATGCTGGCTTTCGCGGGAGAGACATGTGTCTGCTAGCTTTTGCGCCCCCATTTCTCCCAGTGCGGCGAGTCATATTACTGCTGAGGCATTGAACAATATATCGCCTCCTACTTTGAGGCAGAGGTACTTGGTGCCTCATGGCCTGCCTTTTCCCCTTGGCATCAAACACACGCCCCCTCTCACGCACACGCTCAATACACTTTGTGTGTAGCCGTGGAGGCACCACCTGTGTTTGCCTCAGTTCTGGTCTGCTGCGGTATTTTGATCAGGAAACACAGAATGTCGGGGATTTTGAAGATGCAAATGATCCAAATATACAGGAACCACACCAAAATCCCATAGAAAGTATAAACCAGGGGTGTCAAACTCGTTTTAGATCGGGGGCCACATGGATAACAATCTACTCCCAAGTGGGCCGGACTGGTAAAATCCCTGCACGATAACTTAAAAATAAAGACACCTTCAGATTGTTTTCTGTGTTTAAAAATAAAAGAAGCACATTCTGAAAATGTACAAATCATAATGTTGTTGTTTTTTTACACTTACATGTTGCGGTTAATAGTATTCTATCTTTATTTGTCGTTATTTATATTTTCTGAATGAATGATGTGATAATGTTCATCAGTCAACTCAATGGTGTTCATTTTCAATGAATCAAGATAAAAAAATATCAAAATCAAATTACAGTATGCCATGTATGTAGTTCGATCATTTTCCTCGATTGATGTACTAACATCATGTGGTTTATTTTGTACATATGTACCATCATCTACAGCAGGGGTCGCCAACCTTTACCACTCAAAGAGCCATTTTGACCCGTTTCACAAAATAAAGAAAACTATGGGAGCCACAAGACTCTTTTGAAATTTAAAATGAAATAACACAGCGCACAAAGTTTTTTTTTGCTACCGAGTATCAGAGCAACCATTCTCTCAACTGTCTGATGGTTTTCACCCTAAAAACAATAATAAGGGCGTGCTATGATGACAATGCGTTTACGCACTGTACAACCCTAAGAAACAGCTTACCAGCCCATTCACATGTTGTATGAGGCTTCTGCAGTCACACTAAAGCGACTGCAAGGCATACTTGTTCAACAGACATACAGGGACGCATGAGATTCTGGGTATTTGTTCTGTTGTGTTTATGTTGTGTTACAGTGCAGATTTTCTCCCGAAATGTGTTTGTCATTCTTGTTTGGTGTGGGTTCACAGTGTGGCGCATAATAGTAAGAGTGTTATATCACAACTCTCAGTGTAACCTGTATGGCTGTTGAACAAGTATGCCTTGCAGTCGCTTGAGCGTTGAGTCGGCAGCCGCACACTAGATGTGGCCGGCCAGTACTCAGATAGCATGTATTAAAGTGGATGCGTCAACATGGTTGAGAGGACGTTTAAGGCATTACCGTCACGGCACGCCCTCAAAATTGTTGCCATCACGGCACGCCCTCATTATTATTGTCAGGGTGAAAATCTGAGGATGTAATCCAAGGGAAATTTCTGGGAGAGGCCCTGGAATATGGAAAACATCCTGTAAAAATGGGGAGGTTGGCCAGTATGCAGCTGAGCCACATCAGAGTGATCCAACAGCCGCCTGCAGGTCCGGAGCCGCGGGTTGCCGACTCCTGATCTACAGAGATGCAAAGAATTGCTATTGCAACATCGAGTAGACACATGTAGAAGAGCTGTTTCTTTTATTCAAAAATTTCAGGTTAATTTGTATACTTAGCAAACTCATCCCGCGGGCCGGATAAAACCTGTTCGGCCCGCGGGCCGTACGTTTGACACCCCTGGCATAGACCAAAAGAGAAATATTCAAACTTATTTTATTTCTCTGTTTTTCGAACATCTCATAGTTAAGCCTTTTACCCCTCCTGGTGGCAAGGTGAGGCACTGCCTCACTTGCCTCCCCTGGCAGCACGTCACTGACTGTTATAATTAATATATTGGACAGCATTAATGTGTACTGTTGTAATTAATGTTAGACAACAACATATATATGTAATTTGTGACTGAACATACATGCAAGATAGACATGATTCATATGTACTGTTGTAATTATTATATTAGACACCCTTAATATTCACTGTTGTAATGAACATACATGTATGTTATATATGTCAGACATCATTATCATGTGCTGTCGGTAATGAACATGCGTGTTGTATATACTGTTAATCTTGTTTTATATAAGTCATTACAACAGTACATATTATTATTCTGTTGTAATGAACATATCATGTTCTCATAGTCATCAGTATCATCAGTATCACAGTATCATGTTCTCATAGTCATCATTGTCACCGACGTCCCACTGGGTCATTATTGTCACCGATGTCCCACTGGGTGTGAGTTTTCCTTGCCCGAGGATGTCGTAGTGGTTTGTGCAGCCCTTTGAGACACTAGTGATTTAGGGCTATATAAGTAAACATTGATTGATTGATTGATTGATATCAGACAGCATCAAACTGTACTGTTGTAATGAATATATTAGCCAACATTCATTTGTACTGTTGGGAATGAACATGCATGTATGTTATGTACAGTATATTAGACAACATTCATTTTTACTGTTGTTAACGTATAAGCCTTTTATACATATCAGACATGTTTAATAAGTACTGTTGTTATGAATATATTGTCATGCCATACAGAGCAGGCCAAAATTTTGGACACACCTTCTCATTTAATGGGTTTTCTTTATTTTCATGACTATTTACATTGTAGATTGTCACTGAAAGCATCAAAACTATGAATGAACACATGTGCAGTTATGCACTTAATATAAAAAGGTGAAATAACTGAAAACATGTTTTATATTCCGGTTTCTTCCATATAGCCACCCTTTGCTCTGAATACTCCTTTGCACACTGTTGGCATTATCTTGATAAGCTTCAAGAGGTAGTCATCTGAAACGGTTTTCACTTCACAGGTGTCATAGTTTGGATGCCTTCAGTGATAATCTACAATGTAAATAGTCTTGAAAATCAAGAAAACACATTGAAATGAGAATGTGTGTCCAAACTTTTGGCCTGTACTGTACATGCACGTTATGTACAGTATACTTAACAGCGTTAGTATGTACTGCTGTAATGAATATATTAGACAGTATTATTATGTACTGTTGTAACGGATATATTCTGGATATATTTAACAAACATATAAACACAACACTTTTATGTCCTGCCAAATTCTCTATCATGCCTTTGGAGACCCCTTAAAGGTAGAGGAATTAACATTGCATTCACGGACAACAGTTCTGGTGGACATCCCTGCAGTCAGCATGCCCACTGCACTCAAAAGTTGTGACCACTGTGGCATCGTGCTGTGTGATAAAACTGCACATTTCAGAGTGGCCTTTAATTGTGGGCAGCCTAAGGCACACCTGTGCAATAATCATTCTGTTTTAACAGCATCTTGATATGCCACATCTGTGAGGTGGGATGGATTATCTCAGCAAAGAAGAAATGCTCACTAACACAGATTTAGACAGATTTGTGAACAATATTTGAGAGGAATAGGTCTTTTGTGTATATAGTAGAAGTTTTACATCCTTGAGTTCAACTTGTGAAAAATTGGAGCAACAACAAAAGTTAGCGTTTTTCTTTTTTTGTTCAGTTTAAGACAGCATTAATATGTACAGTTGTTTATGAATGTACATGAATGGTGTGTATATTATACTGGATTATTATGTACTGTTGTAATGAATATAATATACATGATTATTACGTACTGTTGTAATGAATATAATATACATGATTAGAATGTACTGTTGTAATGAATATATTATACATGATACATGATTTTTAAGTACTGTTGTATTGAAAATATTAGATAATATTAATATGTACTGTTGTAATGAATATATTATACATGATTATTATGTACTGTTGTAATGAAAATATTAGACAGTATTAATATGTACTGTTGTAATGAATATATTATACATGATTATTATGTACTGTTGTAATGAAAATTTTAGTATTAATATGTACTAGATTGTAATGAATATATTATACATGATGATTATTATGTACGGTTGTAATGAAAATATTAGATAGTATTAATAGTATAGATAGTAGATAACTTAATAGATAGTATTAAGTTGTAATGAATATATTATACATGATTATTATGTACTTTTGTAATGAAAATATTAGTATTAATATGTACTGTTTTAATGAGAATACTGTATAAGACAGTATTAATATGTACTGTTGTAACGAAAATATTAGACAGTAATAATATGTGCTGTTGTAATGAATATATTATACATGATTATTATGTACAGTTGTAATGAAAATATTAGCTAGTATTAATACGTACTGTTGTAATGGATATATTAGACATGATTATTATGTACTGTTGTAATGAAAATATTAGACAGTATTAATATTTACTGTTGTAATGAATATATCATACATGATTATTATGTACTGTTGTAATGAAAATATTAGACAATATTAATATGTACTGTTGTAATGAATATATTATACATGATTATTATGTACTGTTGTAATGAAAATTTTAGACAGTATTGATATGTATTGGTGTAATAAATATACTGTATTAGACAGTATTAATATGTACTGTTGTAATGAATATACTGTATTAGACAGTATTAATATGTACTGTTTTAGTGAATATATTGTATTAGACAGTTATAATATGTACTGTTGTAATGAATTAATATATTAGGCAAGATTCATATGTACTGTTGTACATAGCATACATGCATGAAATGTATATTATTGTAGTGCGTATTAATTTGTACTGTTTAATTAGCAGATATTGAGGTGAAGCCGATTAACAAGCGCGCCACTGGGCAGGCGTTTGAGGTGATCCTGAAGCCCCTGTCTCCAGTATCAGAAGTGGGGCACGCCCTGGCTTCTCCCCCCAAGAGAGACATTTCCTTGGACGACATCGAGAAAAAACTGGAGGCGGCTGAAGAGCGGAGAAAGGTGACCCGTTCAACCATCTTAAAAGAAAACAAAACTCGGTTTTGGTGTCCTTTTGTCAATTTGTTCTTCTTTTCAGTACCAAGAAAGTCAGGTGCTGAGGACTTTGGCGGAAAAGCGAGAGCACGAAAGGGACGTTTTGTTCAAGGCCTTGGAGGAGAACAACAACTTCAGCAAGATGGCCGAGGAGAAGCTGCAGCAAAAGATGGAGCAAATCAAGGAGAACCGCGAGGCCCATCTGGCAGCCAGGCTGGAGCGTCTGCAGGAGAAGGTGACGCACGCACGCCTCCACACTCACACAACTCCAACAACCACATGAAGCCATATTTTTATCGGGAAAAACATTTATTAATATCACCGGAATTTTATCAAAATACATCAAATATGATTTAATGAGAAAAAAGCAGCAGTATGACAAAAAATAAATAAACAACAACAACAAAAGTGGTGATTATGTGATGTTTTTTTAAATTTTACTTAAAAAATATATTATTAATATTATATAAATAAAATCCACATTTTTGGGCAGAATTGTATAAGTATATAATATTAAAAATGGCAGCACACTTATCTCCTTACAAAGCAAAAAAGAAAATGTCATGGTAACGGTATTTAAGAAAATATATTAATTAACAGAAATAAAATCTAACTTGTGTAGTGGAAAAAATGCAGTGGATTTTCCAGTAAAAAATGGTTGGAGAGAATTAATAAAGTAAATTTAAAATAATAAGTAGGAATTATTGGCAATAGTGTAAATATTGCTTGCATAAGTTCTAATTTCGTGACAAAACAGTTTATTTAATTTTGGTAATTTATTTTTCTGCAGAAAGCAGCAACTAACAAAAAATAAAGAAATTATATTTACAAAAAAGAATAACAAAAATGTGTTATTTGTCTTATTCTTTTTTGTAAATATTATGTGACTCTTAGAATGTGTTTTAATGTTGATGTAAAAAAAGAAAACTACTAAAAATATGTATAGAAAGTAAAAAAAGTCCTAAAATGTTGTACTATTCTGAAAATCTTATGTTTTGTTTGAGGGAAAAGTTTTAGTACTACAGGATTTTTAGAGATATAAACTAATAATAACAGACACAAATCATTTATGATTCATTATCACCATTTTTTTAAAGTCTACAACAACATCAATAACAGTTGCAACATGTCTGCTTGTTGCTAGGCAGAATTTACAGCCTAAAGCTAAGATAACCCAATGGCAAAAATGATTATGTTTTGAACACTACACAGGGAAAGTTTGGTTGAATCTTCACTCTGTATGGATATGATAGGTCTTTATTGTCATTGCACAAGTACAACGAAACTTTGTTTTCACCACAAACTTGTTCAAGATTAAACAAACAAACAGTGTACAGGGTTACAGAACAAGAATGCTGATGGGTCGCGATAAGGCGCCCCGTAAAAGATGGGAAAAAGGTCAACGCTAGGGAAGGATGAGTTTAAAAAATCCGATCTAGACTGAGCTCCTAAGGGGGCCCAGTCTGGAGTGGGAAAAAAACCTCCTTAGCAAAGCACATATGCGATATATAAGCACTCTCTCTCTCTCTCTTTCTCTCTCTCCTCACTGCTGACCAGGAGAGGCACGCGGCATTGGTGCGCAGGAACAAAGAGCAGAGAGACGTGCTGACACCATGAGGCGCGCACCACTGCCAAGTATGATCTCTGTCACTCCGTCCAATCCGTCCCCCTCATCCGTCCTTCATCAGCGCTCCTCTGAGAACCCACTCCAGAACACGAGTACGTGCGAGACGTGGAGGACATCATCACCATGATGACACTACACCTGTCACCTGTCAATCAATCAACTTAGCTGTCAGTATTAGCCAGGATTTCTTGATTTTACAGAGGGATCTTATTTTGTAAATATTCTGTCATCCATCCATCTATCTATCTATCTATCTATCTATCTATCCATCTATCTATCTATCTATCTATCTATCTATCCATCTATCTATCCATCTATCTATCTATCTATCTCTTATCTTAACGGTTTTCCTCTGCATTGTAAGTTGGATGTAGACTGACGTTGGCAATGTATTTCTGATGATGATGATTTTTTGTGTGTGTACCTAATATGCAGCCAAACATCTGTATCTTCAACATGCACGCTTGGAATGTACAACAATACAAAAAAACAACCCTCTGCAATGTGATTTGTGCTTTATTTATGATATGATTCCGAACATCTCCAGTCAAGTAGAAGCCCACAGTCTCTTTTTCAATATACAGTACAGTAATACTTACAGTGCAGTATCATTTATGTCTGCTTGTGTCCTCTGCTGCTTACCTGCCCGTGTCCCCTCCCCTAGCCTAACCTAATATTTTCTTCATAAATTTCTCTGTGAACGCTTTGCTTATAGAATAATAAACATTTGGGGTTCTGTGAACATGAAACATCCAGTGAGTTTCTCTGCAAAAAGACACTAAATTGTATGTCAACTGCCTAATAAAGAGTCAAGACTTGCAGTTTTTTGTGTGTGGAAAGAGTCTATATAATTGTATAAAATAAATACTACTAAAAAAAAAATATATATATTTATATATATTTTTTTCTAATTTATTTTTTAAATAATTTTTTTAATATTTTAATTTTCATGATGATTTATTTTATTAGTTTTTTTTAAGCTGTTCTGTGTACTGTAATATATTGCTCAAGTGAAATAGATGTTCATTAAGCCACCGCTAGAGGTCAGTATAATTCTTTAATTACTGTAAACCATAAAGTTCAAGTTTTGATTTGCCTTGTGGGTTCAAAAGTTCAAGAAGATGTCACTGAAGTGATTATCACATTTTTTTAAAAAAAGCTGATATTTTGTGCATGTTTCAAGTACATGATGCAGGATACAGTATTAACAGTTAAACTTCCATAAAACAACATTAGGTGTGCATGTGAGCACTTGTCCATCTGTGTTGGACCTATGATGAGGTTGTGACTTGTCCAGGGTGTACTCTACCTCCCGTCCGAGGGGCCCCTGGGCCCTAGCATTATATTCGACCGTGTCGGAAAATAAAAGCGTGTATCTTCGTCTTCAAGATATACATATTCAAAATGATAGTTGATAATATTCACTGTCAATAAAATGTAAGTGTGAATGAAAATACAGCTTCATCACTTCAGTCATATTTTTTCCGCTGAAGAAATTTTTGTTCCAGATTTCTTCTGCTTGATATTGCCTTTACTGCCACATGTGGTGGAAAAAGTGTATTACAGTTCAGTACCGCGGCTGGCGGTTGGCGGCCCAACAATGAGCAATTAAGAAACATTGACCTGGATTCTAGAATTCTTGACCACGGGGAAGTGTGTAGAGTGTAGAATAAAATCATATGTCCTTTAAACTTTAAATTAAATATTAATAATAATGATATAAATGATAACAATGCAAACACATTATATCACCTCATGGAGAAAAACTAAATATAAAAAGCACCAAAATCACAAATCAAAATCACTATATATATATATATATATATATATAGTGATTTTGATTTTGATATATTTATATATACTGTATATATATATACAGTATATATATATATACTGTATATATTTATACATATATTTACATATATATATTTATATGTATACATATATATATATATGGAAGTGTATGTATGCATGTGTATATATACATATATATTTAAATATATATATATATATATATATATATATATATATATATATATATATATATATACAGTTATATGAGAGCAGATATGAAACAAAATAGCGGTTTTTAAGTGATAATATTGATAGTAGAATTAATATGTATATACAATATGATAATACATGATAGAGCAACGAAGAAAAAACATGAAAGAATCAAGACTATCTAAATAATGAATAAAAAAATTTACTCAATAAAAAAAACCTGATGATTTTTATTTTCACCCACTGGAAAAAGTTGGTACAGTAAAATAATAAATACAACAAATTTAAACAAAATTTACAATAAATGTTAAAATGCATCCAAGAAAACAAAAAACTAAATGTAAAGTACTAAAATCCACGAACAACAATTTGATAAATGCCAGAACAAAATAAAATGTAACATGCAGTCTCAGCTCATTTATTTTAAAAAGTTTGCTACATATTTTTTTAAAAGTCACTCTAGCCTGCAGCGCCCTCACAAGTTATGTCAGGAAACTACTGTTTATTAACATTAGAAAAATCACATTTTATTAAGTATTAATCTGCGGAAAATACTGTAGTTACAAAACTACATAAGTTAGTATAAATGCGAATAAGGCCCAAATAGATGTCTGTTACTCTCTGCAGGTGAGTAAAAACAATGATCTTAGCCACTATAATGCAATAATGATGTTTGATGCAATATTACAGTGTTGTAAAACATTCGATAAAAGCCTGACTTCCTCTTTGTCTCCACAATAAAACGTTCCAAAAAAAAATCACCTGGGTCGGTCGCAGCTGCCTCCTGCCGCCCCTGCTTGTGAGCGCTTGTCCTCCATTGTCCGCTTCCTGTTCACACTATTGTCTCCGCTTTGGACCAACCCAGGGCGGTGAGGTCAGGGCAACATTGTAAAGGATTTCCTCTGCGCGCTTAATGATTTCCTGGCTTTTCAGCAGGGCAACAATACTTTTTGGATTCGGTTACGGACTTACCTGCTGCAGCGGAGGAGCCAGACCACAAAAATGGAACACCTCCATTCCTTTCATATTAGCTCCTATGGAGCGTGGACGCTTGATTAGGTACACCTGCATAGTTTGCTTAGTACAAGCATTGGACACTTGATTAGGTACACATGCACAGCTGCTTAGTACAAGCATTGGACACTTGATTAGGTTCACATGCACAGCTGCTTAGTACAAGCATTGATCACTTGGTTAGGTACACCTGCACGGTTGCTTAGTACAAGCATAGGACATTTGATTAGGTACACATGCACAGCTGCTTAGTACAAGCATAGGACATTTGATTAGGTACACCCGCACAGTTGCTTAGTGCAAGCATAGGACACTTGATTAGGTACACATGCACAGCTGCTTAGTACAAGCATTGATCACTTGGTTAGGTACACCTGCACGGTTGCTTAGTACAAGCATAGGACATTTGATTAGGTACACATGCACAGCTGCTTAGTACAAGCATAGGACATTTGATTAGGTACACCCGCACAGTTGCTTAGTGCAAGCATAGGACACTTGATTAGGTACACATGCACAGTTGCTTAGTACAAGTATAGGACATTTGATTAGGTACACATGCACAGTTACTTAGTGCAAGCATAGGACACTTGATTAGGTACACCTGCACAGTTGCTTAGTACAAGCAAAGGACACTTGATTAGGTACACATGCACAGTTGCTTAGTACAAGCATAGGACATTTGATTAGGTACACATGCACAGTTACTTAGTGCAAGCATTGGACACTTGATTAGGTACACCTGCACAGTTGCTTAGTACAAGCAAAGGACACTTGATTAGGTACACATGCACAGTTGCTTAGTACAAGTATAGGACATTTGATTAAGTACACTTGCACAGCTGCTTAGTACAAGCATTGATCACTTGATTAGGTACACATTCACAGTTGCTTAGTACAAGCAAAGGACACTTGATTAGGTACACATGCACAGTTGCTTAGTACAAGTATAGGACACTTGATTAGGTACACCAACACAGTTGCTTAGTACAAGCATAGGACACTTGATTAGGTACACTTGCACAGTTGCTTAGTACAAGTATAGGACATTTGATTAGGTACACATGCACAGTTACTTAGTGCAAGCATTGGACACTTGATTAGGTACACCAACACAGTTGCTTAGTACAAGCATAGGACACTTGATTAGGTACACTTGCACAGTTGCTTAGTACAAGTATAGGACATTTGATTAGGTACACATGCACAGTTGCTTAGTACAAGCAGAGGTCACTTGATTAGGCACACCTGCGCAGTTGCTTAGTACAAGCAGAGGACACTTGATTAGGTACACCTGCACAGTTGCTTAGTACAAGCATAGGACACTTGATTAGGTACACATGCACAGGTGCTTAGTGCAAGCATAGGACACTTGATTAGGTACGCCTGCACAGTTGCTTAGTACAAGCGTAGGACACTTGATTAAGTACACCTGCACAGTTGCTTAGTACAAGCATAGGACACTTGATTAGGTACACCCGCACAGTTGCTTAGTACAAGCATAGGACACTTGATTAGGTACACCTGCACAGTTGCTTAGTACAAGCATAGGACACTTGATTAGGTACACATGCACAGTTGCTTAGTACAAGAATTGGACACTTGATTAGGTACACCTGCACAGTTGCTTAGTACAAGCATAGGACACTTGATTAGGTACACATGCACAGTTGCTTAGTACAAGCGTAGGACACTTGATTAAGTACACCTGCACAGTTGCTTAGTACAAGCATAGGACACTTGATTAGGTACACCCGCACAGTTGCTTAGTACAAGCATAGGACACTTGATTAGGTACACCTGCACAGTTGCTTAGTACAAGCATAGGACACTTGATTAGGTACACATGCACAGTTGCTTAGTACAAGAATTGGACACTTGATTAGGTACACCTGCACAGTTGCTTAGTACAAGCATAGGACACTTGATTAGGTACACATGCACAGTTGCTTAGTACAAGAATTGGACACTTGATTAGGTACACCTGCACAGTTGCTTAGTACAAGCATAGGACACTTGATTAAGTACACTTGCACAGCTGCTTAGTACAAGCATTGATCACTTGATTAGGTACACATTCACAGTTGCTTAGTACAAGCACAGGACACTTGGTTAGGTACACCTGCACAGTTGCTTAGTACAAGCATAGGACATTTGATTAGGTTTACATGCACAGCTGCTTAGTACAAGCATAGGACATTTGATTAGGTACACCTGCACAGTTGCTTAGTACAATCATAGGACATTTGATTAGGTTTACATACACAGCTGCTTAGTACAAGCATAGGACATTTGATTAGGTACACCCGCACAGTTGCTTAGTACAAGCATAGGAAACTTGAATAGGTACACATGCACAGTTGCTTAGTACAAGCATAGGTCACTTGATTAGGTACACTTGCACAGTTGCTTAGTACAAGCATAGGACACTTGATTAGGTACACATGCACAGTTGCTTTGTACAAGCGTAGGACACTTGATTAGGTACACCTGCACAGTTGCTTAGTACAATTATAGGACATTTGATTAGGTACACATGCACAGTTGCTTAGTACAAGCATAGGACACTTGATTAGGTACACATGCACAGTTGCTTAGTACAAGCAGAGGACACTTGATTAGGTACACCTGCACAGTTGCTTAGTACCATTATAGGACATTTGATTAGGTACACCCGCACAGTTGCTTAGTACAAGCATAGGAAATTTGATTAGGTACACATGCACAATTGCTTAGTACAAGCATAGGACACTTGATTAGGTACACCTGCACAGCTGCTTAGTACAAGCATAGGACACTTGATTAGGTACACATGCACAATTGCTTAGTACAAGCATAGGACACTTGATTAGGTACACATGCACAGTTGCTTAGTACAAGCAGAGGACACTTGATTAGGTACACCTGCACAGTTGCTTAGTACAATTATAGGACATTTGATTAGGTACACATGCACAGTTGCTTAGTACAAGCATAGGACACTTGATTAGGTACACATGCACAGTTGCTTAGTACAAGCAGAGGACACTTGATTAGGTACACCTGCACAGTTGCTTAGTACCATTATAGGACATTTGATTAGGTACACCCGCACAATTGCTTAGTACAAACATTGGACATTTGATTAGGTACACCTGGGCAGTTGCTTAGTACGAGCATCGGACACTTGATTAGGCACACTGGCACAGTTGCTAAGTACTGTGTTTTTCACTAGTGAGTCGTGAGATACAGTCTGGAGTGCCGAGGGATATTATGTAATTTGACCTAATTAGGTTAAAAAATATTTTTTTGCAAACCAGGAATTATAATCCGCAAATGTGCCGTTGTTGAGTGTCTGTGCTGTCTAGAGCTCGGCAGAGTAACCGTTCATATCTGTAGGTGGCAGCAGGTAACTAGATACTTTGTAGATGTCAGGAACATAGTTTGTCGTGGTCACAATACACAGACGACAGTGGGAGGCAGTGTGGAGGTAAAAAGGTATCTAACACTTAAACCAAAAAAAAAAAAAAAGGCAAGTGCTGCTAAAAAAAGGCATTGAAGCTTAAGGATGGCTATGCAAAACGTAACTAAAACTGAACTCGCTGCAAAGTAAACAAAAACAGAATGCTGGACGACAGCAAAGACTTACAGCGTGAGGAGCAGATGGCGTCCACAAAGTACATCCGAACATGACATGACAATAAACAATGTTCCTACAGAGAAGGATAGCGTGCGCACAACTGGAATATTCTCGATTGCGAAAACCAAGCAGGTGCAGCGAATAGCGTTCAAGTAAGACATGGAACTGCTACAGGAAAATACCAACAAAAGAGAAAAAGCCAACAAATTAGGAGCGCAAGACAAGAACTAAAACACTACACACAGGAAAACACCAAAAAACTCAAAACAAGTCACGGCGTAATGTGACAAGTGGTAACAGTACACCTACTTTGAGACAAGAGTTATAGTGATACATGCTTGGTTATGGTTTGAGCTTTTATCCAACAATTGCGAGACCGACTTTTTATTGTCAGTATTGTCAGTTTCATTTTTTTATGTTTTCTGCTGGTGGTGTGCCTTGGGATTTTTACAATTAAAAAAATGTGCCTTGACTCAGAAAAGATTGAAGAACACTGGCTTAGTACAAGCACTGGACACTTGATTAGGTGCACCTGCATAGTTGACTAGTACAAGCATAACCTATTTGTTCACTTTTTAGCTGCATATAACATACATAAGTATTATGACCATTGTTGTAATTGTTCCTTTTTTTTTTACACACATTTTTGATGTGATTTATTGATAGAAAAATATGACAAATACAAAAAGGCAAGTGTCTCATTGCCAGGAAGTTAGTTTGGCGTGAGTCTATATTAAATATCCATGACAACGTGACCACTAAATGTGTTTCATCCCTCACACATGAGAGCGCATGTTAGCTAAATCACTTTTAATAATCCATATCTAGAACGTCCGCCAGCAACAAGGTCACCTGTGTGTGCTATAGCTATGATACTCAGTCCAGTCCTCTTCAGAAGGCCCCGATCTCCGTGCCCCAGGGCCTGTATGGCTTGGACAGGGCGGAAGGGGGGGCGATTGAGCCGAGGGTTGCCGGGGAGACGAGCGGAAAAGCGCCGAAAGAGAGGGGGAAGGCCGACAGCGAGGAGAGGGACGACAGGAGGGGCGGCGACACCTTTGGCACTTTGGGGGCCCTGTGGGACTCGGCGGGAGGCAGGAGCCTGGACGCCCCCGAGACCTCGGCGGCGGAGGAGGATGTGGAGGACAGACGACTGTTTCCTCTGGATGCCGGGGTCCTGCCCTGTGGGGGTTGGAGCAAGAGGGGATGGGGAAGTGGAGCAGGGCCGGCCCCGTAGGCGGAGCCCCAGGCCAAGTGTTCTAGTCCGGCCTGCACTTCCCTCTGGGAGGCGTAGTTGCTCAGGTGGGACACCAGGCGGAGACGCAGGGGGTCCGTGCTGTCCCGACCCTCCATGATGCTCAGGAAGCGAGCCGTCTCGGCCAAACACTCCCTGAAGCCCAGACTGCGGTAATCCTTTGCCAAGGTCTGAGCCTCGAAGAAACCTGCCGGTGACGGAGGCACACGTTTAGGAACATATCATACCTTATCATACTACAACATATCATACTTGGTCATATCATATCATATCATACATGCATGATGACGTCACATGTGATGTACCTCACATCATAATACAGCATACCATACTCTATCAAACGATAACATATCATACTGTGTGTGCAATCATACCATATTATAGTATATCGGTACTTTAACTTTATATCATACACTATCAAATGATTACATATTATACTTTGTCCTATCATCATATCATAATATAGCATATCATACACTATCTAACTATAACATCATAATGTGTCCTATCACCATATCATATTAGAACATATCATACACAATCAAACTATAACATAAACTGTCTCTTATCGTCATATCATAGTATACCATATCATACACTATCAAACAATAATTTATCCTACTGTGTCTTAAAATCATATCATAATAAAGCATACCATACACTGTCAAACAATAAAATATCAGACTGTATCCGGTCATTCCACAGTATGGCATACCATACACTATCAAACGATAACATTTACTGTGTCCTGTCATATCAAAATATAGCATACCATACACTATCAGGTGATAACATATACTGTGTCCTGTCATATCATGATGAAGCCTACCATACACTATCAAACAATAACATATCATACAGTGTCCTGTCATTGTATCATAATTTAGCATACCATACACTATCAAAAAATAACATACTTTACCGTGTACTATCATATCAGACCATAAGATAGCATACCAGACCCTGTCATACAATATATATTGCATCATACTGCATCAACCCTACCATAGTATGTATCATGCTGTGTCATACAATAGTTAGGCAGCACAACGTGAACAAAGTCTGAACTGGTGGCTAAAAGAGTCAGGGTGGGGCTGAGGGTGTTATATAGGTGAACACACAACTGCCTTCACTGATTAGGCTTAATGTGGGACGAACCACGGTTCTCAAAAGCTGTCCGTTAGAGACATTTACAAGTTATGATCTCCAAGCCTGAATCCACTGTAGCAAAACTGACTGATCTACAAGCTCAAATGTGAATACTTTGGACTTGTGATGGTTTATTTATGGTGTATTTACAAAAAAAACAGCATTCTTAAATCCCCCTTGTAAGATTGGTCCCAAGTAGTGGGAGGGGCTACAGGGTATTTAAGTGGAAAAATCTTGTTTTTCTGACAGTCTGCTGTGTGTCACTGGCAGAGGAGGTTGTCAGTCTGGGCAGGAGGTCATGTGTCCATGCATCACCTAACATCTATTGAGGGGGTTATTTTGATGATGATATTATGTTGTGTTTGAACCGGTTAAATTTAGTTTGGTTGCTTTGCTAATTGATTTTGCTAAATCTGTTTTGATTATTTAATTATTTACTTAGACATATTTGATTTTTGACATTTGATTGAGAAAACATTTATTTTGTTATAATGGATGATTTATCAGGCACCACGGTGGCCACGAAGGTCCTGGGTTCAATCCCAGGCTCGGGATCTTTCTGTGTGGAGTTTGCATGTTCTCTCCATGACTGCATGGGTTCCCTCCCGGGTACTCCGGCTTCCTCCCACCTCCAAAGACATGCACCATGCAAAATATGATGGGTTGATTGGCAACACTAAATTGGCCCTAGTGTGTGAATATTAGTGTGAATGTTGTCTGTCTATCTGTGTTGGCCATGCGATGAGGTGGAGACTTGTCCAGGCTGTACAATGCCTTCTGCCCGAGTGCAGCTGAGATAGGCTCCAGCACCCCCTGCTACCCCAAAAGGGACAAGCGGTAGAAAATGGATGGATGGATGATTAATCTTTGGATTAAATTTGAATATGCTTATTTTGACAAATTATTTAGGCCTACGTTTGATTTAACGCATTGATTTAGAATCTGTATTTACTATTGCAGATTTTGGTGCTTGGTTTCCTGTTGATTCGTTGTTCACCTTTGACACTTTGGGGTTTAAATAAATGTTTGTAAACTGTAAACTGCCTTGCCGTCCTTGGTTTGAAAGTCCCGTTTGCAAAGGTTACATTACCTTCACCCGAGGCTGGGTGTGACAATATCACAATATCATATCATACAATATAGAATTCATCATACTGGTTAGGATACTGTAATATCACAACATAGTAGAGCAAAACACACCCTATCACACTGTACATACAACATAACATACTGGATCATATAGCGCACCATAATATCATACTAATATGCACCATACTGTGTCATATCATATCATACCCTATCATATACAGTGATACCATAGCACAGTGGTTCGTTCTTAACCTGGGTTCGATAGAACCCTAAGGGTTCGGTGAGTCGGTCTCAGGGGTTCGACAGAGGTCAAAACACACCCAACTCATTGTGTAAATACAAACTTCTCCCTATCGACATATTACAGATTCGGCAACAGCTGACTGATTTGCAGGTGTGTAATTTGTTCTGAGTTTAGGCACTGTGTTGGTTTTGTTGTTTGAACAAGGTGATGTTCATGCATGGTTACTTTTGTGCACCAGTAAAAAAAAAAACATGGTAACACTTCAGTATGGGGAACATATTCACCATTAATTAGTTGCTTATTAACATGCAAATTAGTAACATATTGGCTCTTAACTAGTCATTATTAAGTACTTATTAATGCCTTATTCTGAATGGCCTTATTATAACCCTAACCCTCTAACCCTGACCCGAACCCTAATCAAATAACTCTAAATTAAGTCTTTATTACTTAGAATATGTTTCCTGATGTCCAAATAACTCTAAATCAAGTATTTTTTACTTAAAATATTTTCCCTGAGTGTCCAAATAACTCTAAATTAAGTTTTTATTACTTAGAATATGTTCCCCTAATGTCCAAATAACTCTAAATTAAGTCTTTGTTACTTACAATATGTTCCCTGAGTGTCCAAATAAATCTAAATTAAGTCTTTGTTAATTAGAATATGTTCCCCTAGTGTCCAAATAACTCTAAATCAAGTCTTTGTTACTTAGAATATGTTCCCCTAGTGTCCAAATAACTCTAAATTAAGTCTTTGTTACTTAGAATATGTTCCCCTAGTGTCCAAATAACTCTAAATTAAGTCTTTGTTACTTAGAATATGTTCCCCTACTGTCCAAATAACTCTATATTAAGTATTTGTTACTTAGAATATGTTCCCCTAGGATCCAAATAACTCTAAATTAAGTCTTTGTTACTTAGAATATGTTCCCCGCGTGTCCAAATAAATCTAAATTAAGTCTTTGTTACTTAGAATATGTTCCCCGAGTGTCCAAATAACTCTAAATTAAGTCTTTGTTACTTAGAATATGTTCCCATAGTGTCCAAAAAACTCTAAATTAAGTCTTTGTTACTTAGAATATGTTCCCCGAGTGTCCAAATACCTCTAAATTAAGTCTTTATTACTTAGAATATGTTCCCCTAGTGTCCAAAAAACTCTAAATTAAGTTTTGTTACTTAGAATATGTTCCCCTAGTGTCCAAAGAACTCTAAATTAAGTCATTGTTACTTAGAATATGTTCCCCTAGTGTCCAAATAACTCTAAATTAAGTTTTTGTTACTTAGAATATGTTGCCCATAATAAAGTTTTACCAAAAACATAACTTTGTCTTGAATTTGAAAAAAAAAAATTTTTTTTTAATTTTCACTAAAGAAGGGTTCAGTGTAATGCATATATGAAACTGTTGGAGTTCGGTGCCTCTAACATGGTTAAGAACTACTGCCATGGCAATATCATACTACAATAGAATGTGTCGTATGACAGTATATAACGTTATCGCCTTTTACATAATATAGTTACATGTATATCATATTCATGTCATATCCTGAAGGAGTCAATAAAGTACTATCTATCTATCTATATGTGATTGTTTTCTTTATATCATTCCCTGTCATTCAACCTCGTGCAATCGTGATTTTGTATAATCATGTGATAGGAGCGTATCATGTCAGAATGCATCTTACCTTTACCTCCAGATGCATGCAGCATCTTCAAATGGTCCACCGTCATTTGCAGGATTTCTGCTTTTTCCAGTTTGGCTGATCCCTGCACAGTTTGGCAAGTTGCAACATCGAGATTAGTGTTTGTCCAAAACAGGTCCCAGGTCAGTTGTTACTAGCTGACAAATATGTTTAATAGGCACAAAGCAATTGTATCCTTCATTAAGCATGTTGGTATTTATCTACAACAAAAAAGTATGAAACCTTCCATGAAATATGTAATATTGTTCATCCATCCATTTACTACCGCTTGTCCCTCTCGGGTGTCAATATGGATGTAAAAATGAATTGGTACCTGTTTCTCAAAGGCACTTGGCACCAGTCTTCTCAGCTCAGACAAACTGTTGTTGATGCGGTCGCGTCTCCTTTTCTCGATGATCTAGAATCGATTTCAAGCTTAAGAGAAGAAGCACTTCGAGTAGTAGGACAGAGAAAAAGTACTCACTCCTCTGCGTCGTTTCCTGGCTTGAACCTGAGTGGTAGTGGAAGGTGACGTAGAGTCGTGACAGTCAGCAGAACTGCAACACAGTAACAATAAAAGAGGAAAAATATATAGAGTCAAGTTAACAAAAAAAAAAAAAAAGAAAAGAAAAGCTTAACAAACCCATTTTCGTCGCCGCTGTCTTTCTCCACTTCGATGTTGTCGTCCAAGTCGCTGTCTGACGAGCTGTAAGTCTGGCTTCTCTTCATATTTCCACCACACGACGTGCGAGCTGTGACAGCAGCGCTCAGCAGGGACTCTCTTTAAACTCGCTCCGTGGGCTCCGAGGGGGCGGGGCAGCGCCGACATGTGGGCGGGGCTAGAGCTGCACCGTTTTGATTTCAATAGGAGTGATGTCAGGTCAGGGTATATTGTGTTTTTGTTGCCATTAAGTCTTTATTCACTTCGTTATTTACTTGTTTAGTTAATATTAACATTTGATGTGCACGGTATAAGCAATTTAACTGTATGTAATACAAGTATGACCAGAAATATAGAGTATGTGATATTTAAAAAGTCTAACTTGTGGGTTTGCCTTTATGCATTTTTTTTGTTAAATTAACCTAGATTTAAAAATAATAAAAAATAAAAATACAACCCTATATGGTACTAAAAGTAAAAACAAATACAATATGATACATTTTTGTTTTATAAAAAAATTTTTTTTGTTAAATTAACCTAGATTTAAAAATAATAAAAAATAAAAATACAACCCTATATGGTACTAAAAGTAAAAACAAATACAATATGATACATTTTTGTTTTATAAAAAAATCGAATAAATATGGTTTATTATAATACTTATTGAATTTAACTGAAAGTGTTGTGGTGCACAGTTTACAACTAATCACAACAACGGATTCATATAAAATTGTTGTTTGTGTTTATGCATCAAACAGCAGCTCAGAGTACCCACACTTTTTGGATTCCCTTGAGGGAGTACTGGAAAGTCCTCCCTCGGGTGATTCCCTTGTTGTGCTAGGGGACTTCAACGCTCATGTTGGCAACGACAGTGAAACCTGGAGAGGCGTGATTGGGAAGAATGGCCGCCCGGATCTGAACCCAAGTGGTGCTTTGTTATTGGACTTTTGTGCTCGTCACGGATTGTCCATAACAAACACAATGTTCAAACATAAAGGTGTCTAGACTAAAAGAAGGGGGGAACCGGAGGGTGTGTTCCAACTATCGTGGGATCACACTCCTTAGCCTTCCTGGTAAAGTCTATTCAGGTGTACTGGAGAGGAGGCTATGCCGGAAAGAACCTCGGATCCAGAAGGAACAGTGTGGTTTTCATCCTGGTCGTGGAATGGTAGACCAGCTCTATACTCTCGATGGGGTCCTTGAGGGTGCATGGGAGTTTGCCCAACCAGTCTACATGTGCTTTGTGGACTTGGAGAAGACATTTGACCGTGTCCTCCAGGAAGTCCTATGACGAGTGCTCAGAGAGTGTGGGGTATCGGACTGTCTGAATGGGGCGGTCTGCTCCCTGTATGATCAGTGTCAGAGCTTGGGCCGCAATGGCGGCAGTAAGTCGGACCTGTTTCCGGTGAGAATTGGACTCCGCCAAGGCCGCCCTTTGTCACTGATTCTGTTCATAACTTTTATGGACAGAATTTTTAGGCGCAGTCAAGGCGTTGAGGGGATCCGGTTTGGTGGATGCAGGATAGGTCTCTGCTTTTTGCAGATGATGTAGTCCTGATGGCTTCAACTGGCCAGGATCTTTAGCTCTCACTGGATCGGTTCGCAGCAGAGTGTGAAGCGACTGGGATGAGAATCAGCACCTCTAAGTCCGAGTCTATGGTTCTTGCCCGGGAAAGGGTGGAGTGCCATCTCCAGGTTGGGGAAAAGATCTTGCCCCAAGTGGAGAAGTTCAAGTACCTAGGAGTCTTGCTCACGAGTGGGGGAAGAGTGGATCGTGAGATTGACAGGCAGCTCTCAATTTACCGGTCGATTTACGTTCCCATCCTCACCTATGGTCATGAGCTTGGGGTTATGACTGAAAGGGACGGCGGGGCGCAGTGGTAGAGTGGCCGTGCGCAACCCGACGGTCACTGGTTCAAATCCCACCTAGAACCAACCTCGTCACGTCCGTTGTGTCCTGAGCAAGACACTTCACCCTTGCTCCTGATGGTTGCTGGTTGGCGCCTTGCATGGCAGCTCCCTCCATCAGTGTGTGAATGTGTGTGTGAATGGGTAAATGTGGAAGTAGTGTCAAAGCGCTTTGAGTACCTTGAAGGTAGAAAAGCGCTATACAAGTACAACCCATTTAAAGGATAAGATCACGGGTACAAACGGCCGAAATTAGTTTCTTCCGCCGGGTGGTGGGGCTCTCCCTTAGAGATAGGGTGAGAAGCTCTGTCATCCGTGAGGAGCTCAGAGTAAAGCCGCTGAGAGCCATCGAGCCATCGAGCCATCGAGAGGAGCCTGATGAGGTGGCTCAGGCATCTAGTCAGGATGCCACCTGAATGCCTCCCGAGTTAGGTGTTTGGGGTACGTCCGGCCGGCAGGAGGCCAAGGGGAAGACCCAGGACTTGTTGGGAAGATTATGTGCCCCGGCTGGCCTGGGAGCTGGACGTAGTGGCTGGGGAGAGGCAAGTCTGGGCTTCTCTGCTTAGGCTGCTGCCCCCGTGACCCAACCACGCAGAAGAAAATAGATGGATGGATGGATGGATGGACACGTGTATTAGTTTGTTTTTATAATATATTAGTTAGTTTTTGTAATGTAATGAAAAATTATTAAGCGCACATTTTTTATTTTATCTTGTTTTTTTGGCCCAAAATGTTGTAATTTCCTGCCTACAGTACACTTAAAGTCAATTTTTTGTATTTTATTTTCGTGGTAATATTATTATTATATACAATATATACTGTACATATTATATTTTTACTTCATCAAAAAAAATGAATAAATATGGTTGACATCTATTATTATTTTTTACATTTAACTAAACGTGCTCTGATGTATAATTTACAACTAACTCGCTTCGATTTGGAGAGAGGAGCCAGATGAGGTGGTTCGGGCATCTGGTCAGGATGACACCCGAATGCCTCCCTAGGGAGGTGATTAGGGCACGTCCGACCGGTAGGAGGCCAAGGAGAAGACCCAGGACATGTTGGGAAGACTATGTCCCCCTGCTGGCCTGGGAACGCCTCGGGAAGAGCTACCAGGGGTGGGCAACCCTAAATGTTGAAAGAGCCATATTGGACCAAAAATACAAAAACAAATCTGTCTGGAGCCGCAAAAATTTAAAAGCCATATTACATACATATAGTGTGTCATGAGATATAAATTGAATTAAGAGGACTTAAAGGAACAAAATTAGCTCATATATAGCTACAAATGAGGCATAATGATGCAATATGTACATATAGCTAGCCTGAATAGCATGTTAGCATCGATTAGCTTACAGTGATGCAGTGACCAAATATGTCTGATTAGCACTCCACATAAGTCAAAAACATCAACAAAACTCACCTTTGTGCATTCATGCACAACGTTATAAGTTTGGTGGACAAAATGAGACAGAAAAAGAAGTGGCATAAATCACGTCTTAGAAAGTCGGAGAAAGTTATACATGTAAACAAACTAGGGTGAATTCAAGGACCGCCAAAATTAGTAGGACAAAACGGCGCCCGCCAAATACCCGAATCAGTGAAGCATGTTTGATATAAACGATGTGCTTTATAACAATTAGGGAGGTTTGTGTCATGTTTGTCCTCCTACAGAAACCAAATTAAACGAAAAAAATATGTTTTTTTCCCCCTCATCATTTCCATTTTTCATATATTTTTGAAAAAGCTCCAGAGAGCCACTAGGGCGGCGCTAAAGAGCCACATGTGGCTCCAGAGCCGCGGGTTGCGGACCCCTGAGCTAGACGGCGTGGCTGGGGAGAGGAAAGTCTTGGCTTCCCTGCTTAGGCTGCCTCCCCCGCGACCCGACCTCGGTTAAGCGGAAGAAGATGGATGGATGGATGTTCATTTAAGTTTAGAAACTATAGTGCGATTATTATAGTTTATTATTATATTGCCATTATTAATAACTTGATTTGTGTTTCTTATTTACCAGTTGTTTTTTTTACAGTTAATAGTGAAAATATTTATGCACCTTATTTTTGTAATGGGTTTCAAATAGGCTTTCAGAAACACATTAAAGACAACACATAAAAAAAGAAGTCATGGTATCGGTATGACTGCCCTGTCTTTACTTGATATCAGGTTGATCCTAAAATTGTCAGTATTGCCCTCCCTTACAGTAAGACTTAGTCTGCAGTTGATGTGATCATCGAAGGATCCCTGCATTTCCTTCCTCTCGTGCATCATCTTGTTAAAAAAAAGATGTTTGGAATTCCCACTGCCTGCTCCTCCTGGCTTGAAGCCTCTTTTCAGCTGGCCGTCAGCGGGCGCCTCTTCGCTGTTGTGGCGGACACACGGCCTATTAGCCGAGCGTGGTGTTCATTTGTTCATTGTCCGCCGTCAGCTGTGTGATCCGCCACAGAGCTGAATAGCTTTGGGGAGGCCTGACAACATTAGCGAGGCACTCTCCTAGGAGACTGCAAACAAGTCAGCGGAGCGAGCTTCCCAGGGAATTATTCATCCACAAATCAGTGCACGGGGCTGGGAAACCGGGAGGCAGCCAAGTTTTGAAAGGCTCAAGCTATATGCTAGTGGCTTTTGCTTATGAGCGACACGAACAAACATACCCGCTGACTTATGTACACTGTGGACTCATGGGAGTGTGTCACAGTGCGGGTCTCGGGTGGTCTAGTCAAGGTGAGAACATTGTGACCCTGCTAATGTGCCGGGGTCAAAGGGCAGACTATTTAAAACATAGTAGCTTTTAATGTCTGTGTTGCGACGTGTAACTGATACATTAATGTTTATATATAAAAGTGTTTATGCCGTCACCTGAGGTGATACTGCTTTATTCTGTACTCCCACCCCCTTTTACTTTAACAGGAGGTAGGTTTGTTTTACTCATAAACCAATTTACATAACTTTAAAGCTAGTTCAACAGATCATTCTATCGTTGTCCAATGAAAAGTGTGCATCCCCGAATGCAATAGAAAATAACATTACAAACCATTAGGATAACATTATAAAACTCAAATAACATCTGAAAATGTATAATTTTGAGAATTTGTTTATATACAAATATATATACAGTACATATATATTTAAATATATATATATATATATATATATATATATATATGTATTGTACAATATAATTACAATACTTATATTGTACTTATATTGTAAATCACTGCCAGATTTACAATATAAGTATTGTACAATATAAGTATTGTAAATCTGGCAGTGAGTTAGAGTTGCTATATTTTCTTTTACTAGATTGATTAACATTTTGTGATTTTTGTAGATAATATTTTGAAAATAATTTTAAAAAGTTTCCGAGATCGCGGCTTCACGTCATCGCCGATTGTTGTTTTTTTTGTCTGAATTAAGCATTTTCAAGCAATAAAAAGGCTAAATGGACTAAAATATATAACTATATTGGCCACTAAATGACACCCAAACAAACAATCAGAGTGCACATTTCTGTATTGTGGCCATTGATTGGCTCAGCCTGAGCCAGCTTCCAGTCCCGGCTTTAAGGTAATTATGCAGGAATATACATGTCTAAAGCACTCTTGTAATGGTAAAGAATATATTTAAAAGTTATTTTTCATAATCTAGCTATAAAATATTTTATTTATGAATAAAAATTCCTATTTCAGGGAAGCACAAAACCAATTAACAGCGATAAACAAGGGTTCACTATACCTTGATTTTCTTACGGTTTGTTTTTTTGGTGACAATTGTTGCCAAACATATGTATTGGTTTTTGCACAACACGTTGCACCTTGCAAACTACTTTGTTTACTCTAATATCTAAACGCAGGCTCGAATGCCCAAACAAAGAATCCCAGTTTATGTGGAAAAAATGGCTAGTGTGCTGTGTTTGATGCACAATAACCCACAATGGGGCCAAAGAAAGTTCAGAAAGTCAAATGTGAGCATGCTGCTGTGGGGATGCGTGGTCACGACAATGTGACGTGTTGTGCCCAAAGTGCTGTCTAACGCATGTTTGAGATGGCCTCGGTCGACGTAAACAAAGTCATGTGAGCACACAGTCGTCGTCCCTGCATTCCTGGCTATAAGAAAGCACAAGTGCCAACACTTGGATAAAGAAGCTGAGAAACACTACTGAATTTAAGGAAGAGCTGAAGAGTACAAAAGTGTGCCGCTCTCCTCCCTCTCCTCTCATTGCTGTCTTTGCCAACAAGAGTCTTCAGTAAAGGTAAACATTATAGACTAAGGCCCAGTTTACACTAAGCCGGATAAGGTTATCCAGGGTAAATCACACAACAATGCCACCGTTTAAGACCCCCGCCACCCTTTTGTCCGCCGGCGCAACGCGACCTAGTACGCAACCGCGGGAAATGTGCACGTTCATAGTCACCTCCAGTGTTGCTTTGTGTGCAAGTTCTTAAATTTAACTTATGTGAACAATATCCAGTGTTGTGGTATTTCAATGAACTGGAATCCAGTGTGCTGTGGGGCCCTATTATAGGGAGTCACACCTGAGACATCATAAGTTAATCAAATCTTTTAAACACATAAACAATGTGACAAGGAACATTTAACATTAATCAATCCAGGGATCTAGATATCTGGTCAGGACACTCCTCACTCTTTTGTCTTCACCTTCATTGTCCATTCCTTTTTGGTGACTTTATATATTCTGGACCTAGACGTTGAGTCTGCGACTTATACAGTCTGCTTTGCCTGTCCAAAAGCAATCTTCGTTTTCCTCGACGGCCAGGTAATACAAAGCACACGCTATCTTTTTTTTTATCACATCCACGGGAGCTCGCATTCTCGTAGTCTCTCCTTTGACAAATGGACAAAGTTTTTCGCTAAGCAGCATCCCAGCTGACCTGAACATTGGAAAATGATCTTGCTGTCTGAGAAGTGTGGTATCCCAAATAGCTGCAATCGCTTTCTCTTAAGGTATTCATGTGTGATTTCCACAAGCGTCTGTACATGTAGAAGAAGGAGAAACACAGACATGTCTGGATGACTCGCCTCCATATTTAAAGTGGTTAACATGGAGTTAAAAACCGCCTTATTATGAAGCTGGCTGTGGCGCGTTTTTTCTGACTTCACTTCCAGTGTTGGCGAGGTCTTTCTGGCGTCACTTCCTCTCCGAACGCACTATGTAAACGATCAATGAGTCCATACAAAGCTAAGAGCCGAAGACTCAAGAAATACACTGCGTACTTACCTGTGTAAAACTTTGTCTGAGGAGGGGAACCTTAAACGATAGTTTAGTGTGGCTGAAACGGGGCTTTGGCTAAATATTTATTAGTTTAAGGGGTTAAACAACTAAACCTAGACTTAGACTAACTTTATTGATCCACAATGGAAATTGTTCCACACAGTAGCTCAGTTACAAAGGATGGAAAGAGTAATGCAAGTATAAAGTAGACTAAAAATGTACAATAGTAGAAATAAAAATTATAACATATATGTGATATTTACATATTATAATTACAGCATATAATATATACTGATATATTATACATGCACCTGGGGATAGGTTGATTGGCAACACTAAATTGGCCCTAGTGTGTGAATGTGAGTGTGAATGTTGTCTGTGTTGGCCCTGCGATGAGGTGGCGACTTGTCCAGGGTGTACGCCGCCTTCCACCCGATTGTAGCTGATAGGGCTGCAAATCATTGGGTGTCTCACATTTCGATTCAATATCGATTCTTGGGGTCACGATGGGGTCCATTAAACGAACCAAAAATATGACGTATTTTATCTTTGTGAAAACATTGGACACAGTGTGTTGTCAAGCTTATGAGATGCGATGCAAGTGTAAGCCACTGTGACACTTTTTTTTAATTTTTATAAAGCTCTAATGATAATGTCAATGAGGGATTTTTAATCACTGCTATGCTGAAATTATAACTAATATTGATACTGTTGTTGATAATATTCATTTTTGTTTCACTACTTTTGGTTTGTTCTGTGTCGTGTTTGTGTCTTCTCAATTGCTCTGTTTATTGTAGTTCTGATTATTGCTGGGTCAGGTTTGGTTTTGGAATTGTATTGCATTGTTATGGTATTGCTGCAGTGGTTTGTTGGATTGATAAAAAAAAAAAAAAAATCAACAAAAAAAAAATCTATTTTTTAAAAATGAGAATCGATTCTGAATCGCACAACGTAATCGAATCAATTTTTTCCCACACCTCCAGTAGCTGAGATAGGCTCCAGCATCCCTGCGACCACAAACGGGACAAGCGGTAGAAAATGGATGGATGGATGGATGATATATTATATTATTATATTATATTAAATAATGTTTTAAATGTTCATGTATACATTTATATGTATTTTCTATATATTTTTGTACTTTTTATGGATTTAAAATATCCATCCATCCATTCATCCATTTTCTACCGCTTGTCCCTTTTTTGGGTTGCGGGGGGTGATGGAGCCTATCTCAGCTGCATTAGGGCGGAAGGCGGCGTACATCCTGGACAAATCGCCACTTCATCACAGGGCCAACAAAGATTG
The DNA here is from genome assembly GCF_033978795.1 of Nerophis ophidion. Classification (NCBI taxonomy): domain Eukaryota; kingdom Metazoa; phylum Chordata; class Actinopteri; order Syngnathiformes; family Syngnathidae; genus Nerophis; species Nerophis ophidion. The sequence continues at coordinate 36,227,445 of NC_084621.1, read as the reverse complement.
ACAGACAACATTCACTGTTTTAGTCTTGCCAATCAACCTATCCCCAGGTGCATGTCTTTGGAGGTGGGAGGAAGCCGGAGTACCGGAGCAGTCATGAGGAGGACATGCAAACACCACACAGAAAGATCCCGAGCCTGGGATTGAACTCAGGACTACTCAGGACCTTTGTATTGTGAGGTACATGCACTAACACCTCTTCCCCTGTGCTGCCCGGATTTAAAGTGCATGTATTTCATATTGTTTCTGGCATGTAAAAAATACATATTTTCTTTAAAATTTGTTTTTCGGTGTTAATTCATTGGTTTTAAAATTGTTCTGTTTTCGTGCGATTCAAGGTACCACTGCTTTTCTTGGATTTGACTAACATAGAACACAAAAATTATTTGTCCCTTAATTTTTTTTGTCCTTTTTCAAACTTCCAGCACTGGCTCGGATCCTAAAAACATGACATTTTAGTGAGAATATGATTAAAGGTGCAGTATGACTCCCGAACCTAAACATCATCCTCCAGCAGGTGCACAAATAAGTACTGTCATGGAGATGTACAGTATGGAGATGTACCATAATAAAAATGGTGGCTAAAATATGTCCGGAGGGCACGCTCGCTTTTATAAGATACTGTGAGTGGAAATACGATTGAAGGTTTAAAAATAAAACCCAATCTAAATGCGGATGCTTCCGTAAAATCGCATTCCGCTCCCTCCGCCAGGATATTGTCAGCGCTTATTCCTGCACTGACATGTCGGCGGTGGAAGTGGGTGTGTGGTGGTGATGATGGAGGGGGGTGGGATTGGAGGGGGGCTCAGTGTCGTGACCCTTCTGCTGTCTCCATTCTAGTGGCTTGTGGAGGAGCAGCTGTTTCATGAAGCGTCCAGCAGGTCAGTTGTTAGCTGGCCGCCCTGGGAGCGAGTCAAGTGTAGACGAGAGCGAGCAACTGCAGGCCTTGAACGTCAGCGACTGATACTGTGCAGCGTGCAGGCTTGTGTTGATGTATTGAGTGTGTGTGTGTGTGTGTGTGTGGGGGGGGGGGGGGGGTACAGTCACACACACCCCCACTGTCAGCACATACTTGCACTCAAAATCATCATCACCTGCAGTGACTAACTTCACTCACATTTATGAATGTTTTGTACACTTTTGAACAAGTTCATTATTCATTATTTGTTCCTTTCTTTTCTCAATCCTAATTCTTCATATACTTCTCAATTAGTTTTTTTTTTCTCTTGCAACAATTCTCCAATCAAGGTCCATGATCAAAAGGTTTAGATCAATTAGTATATTTAGTCATTTAAAAAAAATAACTTATTAAGATTCATACTTATTTTCTCCGACATTTAAATGTATTTGTAGAGTAAGTGAACCTAACGTAAACATGTCAAAGTTGTGAGCTGCAGGGTGGTGCCACAGTTGATGATGCCACAGTTCAGTTGAAAATACTTGTGACGGCGTTCCATTTTTGCAGTAGGTCCTAAAAACACTAGAGCGCTGTCAAATAAATGATCTTTGCATACTTTTTTCAAAGGTCCTAAAAACAATTGAGCGCTGTCATGTAGATGATCTTTGACTACCGGTACCTATTTTTGCAGTAGGTCCTAAAAACACTAAAGCGCTGTCAAATAGATGCATCTTTGAATACTTTTTTGCAGTAGGCCCTAAAAACGTTAAAGTGTTGCTATATAAATGATCTTGGATTTTCTCTTTTTGGAGAAGATTCCTAAAAAAAACTACACCGCTATCAAATAAATGATCTTTGACTACTTGTTTTGCAGTAAGTCTGAAAAACTTCAGAGCGCTGCTATGTAGATGATGTTTGACTACCTTTTTTGCAGTAGGTCATAAAAACACTAGAGCACTGTCAAATAGATGATCTTTGCATACTTTTTTATAGGTCCTAAAAACAAATGAGCACTGTCATATAGCTCAGTGGTTCTCGACCTTTTTTCAGTGATGTACCCCCTGTGAACATTTTTTAATTCAAGTACCCCCTAATCAGAGCAAAGCATTTTTGGATTAAAAAAAAAGACATAAAAAAGTAAAATACAGCACTTTGGGTGGTCTTTTCCTCTGCGTTGTGTGTGATTTATGGAACACAACCGGCACCATGGGTTTCTCCACTGCACTTTACTGATAATACAGAATACAATTGTCATCAAAAACTTTCTGCCATCGTCGAGCCCCTCTCCCATTATCGTAGACAAAAAGGGAAGTTGGAGGGCGTGTCCAACGCATATAAAAAGACAGGTGTCACAGTAATCATTGCAGTAGGAGGGACAAAGAGATAATGGTTCCACATTGACAAAACATCAAACAACATTCAGGTATTTACATGTAACTTCCATTTTTTGTGTAATTATAACAATAATAAAACATTAGAAAATACATTATTTACAAGACGAAATTGACCCTGTTACATACGTCATCAGTTTCTGATTTCTTATATTGTATAACAGTGCAAAATATTGCTAATTTGTGGTGGTCTTTTTTTAATTATTTGGAAAAAAAGATATAATAACAACTAAAAACTTGTTGAAAAATAAACAAGTGATTCAATTATAAATGAAGATTTCTACACATAGAAGTAATCATCAACTTAAATTGCCCTGTTTGGGGATTGTAATAGAGATCCATCTGGATTCATGAACTTAATTCTAAACATTTCATCACAAAAAAATAATATTTTAAAAATAAACTATATTTATGGAACATGTCCACAAAAATCTAGCTGTCAACACTGAATATTGCATTGTTGCATTTCCTTTCACAGTTTATGAAGTTACATTCATATTTTGTCGAAGTATTATTCAACAAATATATTTATAAAGGATTTTTGAATTGTTGCTAATTTTAGAATATTTAAAAAAAATCTCAAGTACCCCTCGGCATACCTTCAAGTAGCCCCAGGGGTACGCGTACCCCCATTTGAGAACCACTGATATAGATGATCTTTGACAAAAACATTTTGCAGTAGGACTGAAAGACTTTAGAGCGCTTCTATATAGATGTTTGACTCGCTTATTTTGCAGCAGGTCCTAAAAACACTAGAGCGCTGTCAAATAGATGATCTTTGACAACTTATTTTTTTTGCAGTAAGTCCTGAAAACAGTAGAATGCTATCAAATAAATGATTTTTATATACTTTTTTTTATAAGTCCTAAAAACAATAGAACGCTGTAATATGGATGATTTTTGACAATTTTTTTTTGCAGTAGGTCCTAAAAACACTAGAGAGCTGTCAAATAGATGATCTTTGATTACTTTTTTTGCAGTAGATTCTAAAAACACTAGAGCACTGTCATATAGATAATCTTTGACTACTTTTTTTGCAGTAGGTCTTAAAAACTTTAGAGTGCTGCCATATAGATGATTTTGAGTACTTTTTCTTGCAGTAGGTCCTAAAAACACTAGAGCACTGTCAAATAGATGATCTTTGACAACTTATTTTTTTTGCAGTAAGTCCTAAAAACAGTAGAATGCTATCAAATAAATTATCTTTACATACTTTTTTTATAGGTCCTAAAAACAATAGAACGCTGTCATATGGATGATTTTTGACAAATTTTTTTGCAGTAGGTCCTAAAAACACTAGAGCGCTGACAAATTGATGATCTTTGACTACCTTTTTTGCAGTAGATCTTAAAAACACTAGAGCACTGTCATATAGATAATCTTTGACTATTTTTTTTGCAGTAAGTCTTAAAAACTTTAGAGTGCTGTCATATTGATCAGTGGTCCCCAACCTTTTTGTATCCGCGGACCAGTCAACGCTTAATAATTTGTCCCGCGGCCCGGGGGGGGTTGTGTGCTTTTTTTTTTCATTTTTTTTTTCCTCTTTGTCATGCAAAAGGGATGTTTTTGTCATGAAAAGGGGAGTTTTTTTGTGGTTGGTGCACTATTTTTCAGTGTATATTGTGTTTTTTATGTTGATTTAATTAAAAAAAATATATATATACATATATATATATATATATATATATATATATATATATATTTTTTTTTTTTTTGATAAAAAAATCTTCTGCGGCCCGGTACCAATCGGGCCACGACCCGGTGGTTGGGGACCACTGATATAGATGATTTTTAGTCCCTTTTTTGCGGTAGGTCCTAAAAACACTAGAGCGCTATCATATAGATAATCTTTGATTACCTTTTTTGCAATAGATTCCTAAAAACGTTGAGCACTGCCATATTGATGATCTATGACAACTTTTTTGCAGTTGGCCAAAATTTTGGGGTAAAACAATAGTGTTACCATTTTTTCATTCACATAAAGCACTGTAAAAATAGCGACTGTAGATTTGATGCTAAAAAATGGTCATACGACAAAACTAATAAAAATATTGATCTAATCATTGTAGTATTGACCATATACTTATACTGTACTTGGTCTCATTATTGTAAATATTTCTAGGGATCTGACCATCTCTGTTTACATTTAAGAGATCTAGCATATCCTCATACTTTGTGTAGTGTAGCATGTTTACCTTTCCAACAGTGATAATCGTACTTGAAAGAAACATTGCAGTCCAACCAGTATTCAAAAACCGAGGGAAAAATTAGACAAAATCTTTTGAGAACGGACTTAGGAAAAGTGGTGATTAAAAAAAACCAACGTACAACTTTATGAAGAAAATGACTTCTTCATTTTCCTGAAGAAGTCATTTGCTTCATAATGTAGTACCTTGGTTTTCAATCAGGTATTGACCACATGTCACTACCCGATCTGTCCACGCATGCTGAATTTCCCCCAGGGATCAATAAAGTACTTTCTATTCTATTCTATTCTATTCTATTCTATTCTATGATCGAAGACTACATCACTTCCTGTCAACTTGTCTTACAGCAGTTATGTTTCAGCACGCCGTCACTGTGACCATGGTTTTCCTTTTTTGTAATGTCATGTAAAAGTTGTCATATAAAACAGCAAAACTAAACAAACGTTATTGTCACGTTCGGGTTGCTTAATAGTGAGAGTCGTGTTCCCAAGATGCGGAAGCACAGGCAGGATGCAGTGTGCATGGAAGAAGAGTCTTTCTTAAAGCAAGGCCAAATGACAAAAGCACAGACGGGCCGCTGGGACGCCCACGGGAGTCAAAGACAAAAACTTTAATTATTCTTAGCGTTGCATCAAAATCCATGAACGCACGATGTGGCCCTAAGCTAACATGAAGCATTAACAATATCAGCAAACAACGAATGTAGCTGTCGCCAAAATACCCGCCAGAGTGAATGGCGGGATCGGGTATATACAGTAAGGGGGCACAATTAATGTAGACAGCAGGTGGGGACACTAAACACTAAAAAAAGACAGGTGTGGAGAACGGCGCTCAATAAGAGGTCAGGTCATAGCAGGACAACAAACACAAAAAGGAAACCAAAATAGGTGCAATAGAAAAGCACTAAACACCAACATAAGGAATCAATACAACAAAAACAAGCATGTGGGTCCAGTCATGACAGTTATTTAAAATTACAGTATTTTTTTTGAAACCGTACGGATCCCTACAGAGAACCGAACTGCGTGCTCAGCAGCTTTCAATGGCAAAGAAATCAATCTTTTTTACTACTTTATACACATCAAATCTCAATACTGAAAATTAAAAAGTCTATTTTTTGTTAAGTCAAGATCCTTGTTTAAAAAAAAAGTATCAACTTTATATAAAAAAAAAATACTCGATGGGACTCAGTGGCGCCCCTGTGTGTCATTCATTGCAACGACAGAAGTGTGAAAGAGGTTAAAACTGTGATTTTAAAATCCAACCCTTGTTCATTTTTATATTCTTGTTCTCTTTTACTACTACGCTAGCCAATGGTTCTTCAACTTTTTTCCCCAAGTACCACCTCAGAAAATACTTGGCTCTCCAAGTACTACCATAATGACCAACAATAAAATACAGTGTCGTCATTAAGAATCAAGGCAGAGGTTTTATTTAACAAATAAATGTAATATTCTTGGCCACTAACATTACACAGTTTGAACAGTAACACTGTGTTTGAATATAGGATAATAAAACAATGTACCTTAATCAGGTGATTCTTTGGCATCCCACTCGATCATGGGTTCAGCAACTCGAGGCTCTTTAGCACCGCCGTAGTGGCTACCTAAAGCTATTTCAAAAATGGAAAAAGATGCGGGAAAAATATATTTGTTGTTTTAATAATGTTTCTGTAGGAGGACAAACATGACACAAACCTTCCTAATTGTTAGAAAGCCCACTGTTTAATATGTTTGTGTTTATGCTTCACTGGTGACAGTATTTGGCCAGCGCCGTTTTGTCTTACTAATTTTGGCGGTACTTGAACTCACTGTAGTTGGTTTACATGTACAACTTTCTCCGTCGCTGCCACAGTGTTTTTATGCCACTCCTTCTTTGTCTGATTTTGTCCACCAAACGTTTTATGTTGTGCGTGAATGTACAAAGGTGAGCTTTGTCGATGTTACTGACTTGCGTGGAGTGCTACTAATTCATGCTCACATGCTATTTAGGCTAGCTGTGTGTACATATTGCATCATTACGCCTTGTTTTGTAGGTGTATTTGAGATCATTTAATCTCCTTTACTTATATTGTCTGTGTATTTAATTTATATTTGCACAGCTCATGATCAATTATCTGTATGTAATATTGGCCGCATTTCTGATTGTGTGCCATGTTGTTCCAGAACACAGCAAACATTATCATGTTGTTCCAGACCACAACAAACGTTACCCAGCCTGCAAAGATAATAAATCCATTAGAAGAAGACTTTAACTTGGACACACTGCAAAAACTGAAATCAAAGTAAGATTCCATCCATCCATTTTCTACCGCTTGTCCCTTTTGGGTTCGTGGGGGGTCACTGGAGCCTAGGTAGGTGGTGTACACCCTGCAAAAGTCGCCACCTCATCACAGGGTTCTAAGTAAGATTAAATATCTCAAATAAAGGTGATATTTGCTTGTTTTCTGTCTGATGAGATAATTCTTCTCACTAAGCATATTTTATATTAGTCTTTTACTTGTTTTAAGGGTTTTGGTCCTAAAGGATCTCAGTAAGATATTACAGCTTGTCGCTGCGATTTGATGACCTATATTGAGTAAAACATGAAACTTGAAACTAGAATATCAACTGTTGCAAAGCTCTGTCATCAACACTCACAAGTATAACACTGCTTTTTTAATGTAATAATTTCTTACTTCTAGCATGAAAAAAAAAATCATGATTTTGACACAAATGTGTCTCATAATTAAAACAGATGACAGCCAAATGGACTTTGCTGTTTTATTTTCAATGAAACTATAGAAAATACGTACTTATGTAGTAGTACAGTTGGCACAGTACAGTAAACTGACAGTTAATATTTAAACATTTAACATGTGACATTTCAAGCAATTTTGAACAGAAATACTTCATGCACATTCAGATAAATTCGTCAAAATTACAATAAAAAAAATTATTTATGTATATATGCGCACTAATTGACTGAAAGAGAGCGCACTTGGCGCGATGATGTCATGTTGTCGATGGAAAAATGCATTTTTAGACAATATGATTTGCATGAGCGGCTGGTAGACCCCGAGAGTAACAAGCGGTTTCCTTGTTGTCTTTCAATTAAGAACAATAAATTAGTTTTTAGTATAAGTTTGCAGGTTTCAAGAAATGTAAGGCATATCATTATGTCAAGATAATGGCACAAGCTTTTACTTAATTTAAGAACATGTTGAGCAAAAAGGTCTCTTTTTTTCTACCAAGAAAAATGCACTCATTAGTAGTGAGAATATTCTTTTTTTAAGATATTTTTGGGTTCAATGAGGTTAGCTAATTTTACTTGTTTTGGAAAGTCTTGAAAAGCCAAATTTTCTTGTTCTATTGGCAGAATATTTTGCTTAGTTCAAATAAATACCCCTCATTTTTTTTTTTTTTTATTGTTTTCGAACACTGACTTTTTGCAGTGCACACACATCTATACCTTTGGCCGTTTTAAGCCAATCATTTCCAGGAGTTATCTAACCCAGTGGTTCTCAAATGGGGGTACGCGTTCCCCTAGGGGTACTCGAAGGTATGCCAAGGGGTACGTGAATTTTTTTTTTAAATAGCAACAATTAAAAAATCCTTTATAATTATATTTATTGAATAATACTTCAACAAAATATGAATGTAAGCTCATAAACTGTGAAAAGAAATGCAACAATGCAATATTCAGTGTTGACAGTCGGAATTTTTGTAGACATGTTCCATAAATATTGATGTTAAAGATTTATTTTTTTGTGAAGAAGTGTTTAGAATTAAGTTCATGAATCCAGATGGATCTCTATTACAATCCCCAAAAAGGGTACTTTAAGTTGATGATTACTTCTATGTGTAGAAATCTTTATTTATAATTAAATCACTTGTTTATTTTTCAACAAGTTCATAGTTATTTTTATATCTTTTTTCCAAATAGTTCAAGAAAGACCACAACAAATGAGCAATATTTTGCACTGTTATACAATTGAATAAATCAGAAACTTATGACATAGTGCTGTCAATGCAAATTCTTTGCTCTGATTAGGGGGTACTTGAAATAAAAAAATGTTCACAGGGGGTACATCACTGAAAAAAGGTTGAGTACCACTGATCTAACCATCTGAGACACTTACTTAATGTGATGCCTTCATTATAACACTTTCATAAGGCTTTTAACTTTTTCTGGCTCCAGAGAGATGAGTTGTTTTGTATTTTTGGTCCAATATGGCTCTTTCAACATGTTGGGTTGCCGACCCCTGCACTAGATAGGGCCCGTGTACAAACGCTGTTTCCAAATGAGTTTGGAAATCGTGTTGGATGTAAATATAAACTGAATACAATGATTTGCAAATCATTTTCAACCCATATTCAGTTGAATATGCTACAAAGACAACATATTTGATGTTAAAACTCATATAATTTTTTTTTTTTGCAAATAATCATTAACTTTATAATTTGATGCCAGCAACACATGACAAAGAAGTTGGGAAAGGTGGCAATAAATACCGATAAAGTTGAGGAATGCTCATCCAACACTCATTTGGAACATCCGACGGTGTGCAGGCTAATTGGGAACAGGTGGGTGCCATGATTGGTCATAAAAGCAGCTTCCAGGAAATGCTAAGTTATTCACAAACAAGGATGGGGCGGGGGTCACCAATTTGTAAGCAAATTGTCGAACAGTTTTAGAACAACATTTCTCAACGAGCTACTGCAAGGAATTTAGGGATTTTACCATCTACGGTTCATAAAATCATCAAAAGGTTCAGAGAATATGGAGAAATCACTGCACGTAAGCGATGATATCACGGACCTTTGATCCCTCAGTCGGTACTGCAACAAAAACCGACATCAGTGTGTAAAGGATATCGCCACATGGGCTCAGGGACACCTCATAAAACCACTGTCAGTAACAACAGTTGGTCGCTACATCTGTAAGTGCAAGTTAAAACTCTACTATGCAAAGCGAAAGCCATTTATCAACAACACCCAGGAACGCAGCCGGCTTCGCTGGGCCCGAGCTCATCTAAGATGGACTGATACAAAGTGGAAAAGTGTTCTGTGGTCTGATGAGTTCACATTTCAAATTATATTTAGAAACTGTGGATATGGTGTCCTCCGGAACAAAGAACAAAATAACCATCCGGATTGTTATAGGCGCAAAAGTTCAAAAGCCAGCATCTGTGATGGTATGGGGGTGTATTAGTGCCCAAGGCATGGGTAACTTACACATCTGTGAAGGCACCATTAATAATGAATGGTCCATACAAGTTTTGGAGAAACATATGTTGTCATCCAAGCAATGTTTATTCCAGCAAAACAATGCCAAGCCACGTGTTACAACAGTGTGGCTTCTAGTAAAAGAGTGCGGGTACTTTCCTGGCCCGCCTGCAGTCCAGACCTGTCTCCCATCAAAAATGTGTGGCGCATTATGAAGCGTAAAATAAGACAACAAGACTGTTGAACAACTTAAGCTGTACATCAAGCAAGAATGGTAAATAATTCCACTTTCAAAGCTTCAACAATTAGTTTCCTTAGTTCCCAAACGTTCTTTGAGTGTTGTTAAAAGAAAAGGTCATGCAACACAGTGGTGAACATGCCCTTTCCCAACTACTTTGGCACGTGTTGCAGCCATAAAGTTCTAAGTTAATTATTATTTGCAAAAAAAAAAAAAAATAGGAGTTTGAACATCAAATATCTTGTCTTTGTAGTGCATTCAATTGAATATGGATTGAAAAGGATTTGCAAATCATTGTATTCTGTTTATATTTACATCTAACACAATTTCTCAACTCATATGGAAACGGGGTTTGTATCACTAGTAGCTATTTGTTTCATTAAAAAAAAAAAAAAAGATTAATATAAATTTCACAGCCAGAGATTTTGCAAAATCTCTGTCCCAAAAAATAATGCAAGAGCAGAAAGTGAGGGATCGGGCGAGTGCGTGTTCATTTCAACGGTTACGTCCTATTAAGCTGGCTGTCCCAATACTTTTGCAAACATATCCTCCAGTTTGGGACAGGACGGCTCTATTAGTGTCCGCCCTCTCCTTGTCCTCACCCGACTCAAAGTCATTCCTGACCCCTTTTTCCGACTTCTCCGGAGGAAGAGGAGCTTTTCTGTCGTGCATATTTTAGGATGACTTTTTGTTTTGGATGCGATTATCTCAACAGTGCCGTAATCTCTAATGAACATGTGGCGTCCATTATGGGGACACAAAGCGCTCTCCTCACACCTGACTGTCAAGGTCCTTTGCGTTTGTGTTAACAGTCCCATTAAACACAATTAACCCCCCTGAAGAATCCTTGACATCTCACCTCACCGAATCAAAGCTTTTTTCTTACTTGACACTTTGTGATTCTGTGTTTTTTTCCTTTTTTTTAAATTTTTTTTATTTCCTAGCTTGCTCGACAGTGCCTGTTGACCAGGAGTGAACTGGGCTGTGCAGCGAGGGTGAGAAGTATAAGCCAGCATTTGTTGTGAAGCTGGCGTATGCCCAGCTGCCTTCCTCCATCTCCCCTCAGGTTTCCCTTGGTGACCCTTTATAGTGTGCAAAGAGTGCGGCCCAAGTGTGTGGCGGTGCGTCTGCATGTGTGTGTGTGTGTGTGTGTGTGTGTGTGCGTGTGTGTGTGTGTGTGTGCGTGGTCCAGAGTGTGTTTAGGAGGTGCTGTTTCCCACAGCCCTGATCTAATTCCGTGGTAACTCAATCTCCGTGTGAGCGCTTCCCGGCGAGCGTTCTCCCACCCGTCGACAGTCCCCCTCTCTCTGGCCGGCCGAGTGGCTGAGCGTGTCTGACAGAGGCCTGGCTCGAGCACATCGCCGCCCCCTCCACCCCCATCAGGATTGATTTACTATGTCAACCGTCGAGGCTGTCGGCAGCAGCGGCGCTCGCAGCCGTGCTTGCATCCTGTGTGCGCGCCCTCCTGACATCTTATACCTGTCATTCAGCAACCGTGTGCGTGCTGACTCAATGAAGCAATGCACAAAAAGGTGTGCGTTTTCTTCCGCGGACATGCTTGAGCTATGGCGCATTATGTAAGAAAAGGCAAATGCCACCCATGCTGGTTGTAAATAGCTCGTCCCCACAAAGGGAAACGTCTCCCAGACAGCTTCCATACAACAATGTTATCCTATGAAGCACAGTTTCCTGGCTGCCCTCGCTGGTTCCAGCCAGCACCCAGGCGCTATATTGGGCAGGGAAAAGACCAGGCCTGAGACCCATTCCTATAGTGGCTCCCCCCCAACCCCCCTCCTTCCAACATCTCATTCTTTACTTTCCTGCCTTTGTTGGCACCCATTCTTATTGTGCCTTTTGGATAGGTAAGATGTGTGGACTTCCTTGTTCTTTGTTGTTTTTCAAAATGATTTTCTCCCTCCCTAATCCCCTCAACTGACACCAGGAGCCAATCACAACATGTTGAGGCACTCCCACAACATCAACACTCAAAACATCCTACACTTGTTTGGATGAGCACTGCTTTGAGCACTTTTTTAAACAAACAACGCTGATTAGTAGGAAATGCCCTGATCGGTACCCGCCAATTTACATAAAAAATGTAAGTTTGCCCTGATGTGGGATTAGTCGTTGTGGTTTGTGCAGCCCTTTGAGACATTTGTGATTAAGGCCCACAATCGTTGATTGATTGAATGATCGCCGATTTATGTCAGTCTGACTAGCACTTGTCATGTCTTTGTGATCATGTTTTGTTTAGTTGTGTTAGATTACTTCAAGACTCCATTAGTTCCAGTTTTTTCACTCTTGTTTGTTTTGTCACCATGCCAACCAATCAGTTTTCACCTGTTATGTGTTAACGACTCACGCACCTGACTTCACTGCACCTAATTAATCAATGTCAATCAACCAATGTTTATTTATATAGCCCTAAATCACAAATGTCTCAAAAGACTGTACAAACCACTACGACTACGACATCCTCGTAAGAACCCACATAAGGGCAAGGAAAACTCACACCCAGTGGGCAAGGAGAACTCACACCCAGTGGGACGCCAGTGACAATGATGACCATGAGAACCTTGGAGAGGACCACATTTGTGGGCCACCTTCCCCCCTCTAGGGGACCGAAAGCAATGGATGTCGAGCGGGTCTAACATGCAACTGTGAAAGTTCAATCCATAGTGGCTCCAACACAGCCGCGAGAGTTCAGTTCAAAGCGGATCCAAGACAGCAGCGAGAGTCCCGTCCACAGGAAACCATCCCAAGTGGAGTCGGATCAGCAGCGTAGAGATGTCCCCAACCGATACACAGGCAAGCGGTCCATCCTGGGTCCCGACGAGCGGTCCATCCTGGGTCCCGACTCTGAACAGCCAGTACTTCATCAATGGCCATCGGACCGGACCCCCTCCATAAGGGAGAGGGGGACAGAGGACAAAAAGAAAAGAAGCGGCAGATCAACTGGTCTAAAAAGGAGGTCTATTTAAAGGCTAGAGTATACAAATGAGTTTTAAGGTGAGACTTAAATGCTTCTACTCAGGTAGCATCTCGAACTGTTACCGGGAGGGAATTCCAGAGTACTGGGGCCCAAACGGAAAACGCTCTATAGCCCGCAGATTTTTTTGGGGCTTTAGTAATCACTAATAAGCCTGTAGTTGCCCGGTAGTCAGCCTGGCGACATCACCCTCTACCACCCTCTACCCACCCTTTCTCCATGCTGATGATCCATGCTCTTTTCTCGTTCCCCGTAAGTTTTGTTATTCATGCCATAGTTTGCAAGTTTTGTTTTATGTCCATAGTTTACGTTGTAGTAATAGTTTTGTTTCATAGCCAGGTTATGCACCTCCATTGAGAGCGCCTTTTGTTTATACCCTTTGTTTTGTTTGTACTTTTCAAGTTAAAATTAAAAGATGTCATTACCTTCACGCCATGTCTGGTCCAGTCGTTTTGCACCACGGTAAAACAAACCACACCATAGTCCAAATCATGACAGCACTATTTCTTTTTGTGTCTCCTCCATACACAGTGTGGAGCCATTCCCCTCACTGGAAAAAATATTTTCTTTAAAAGAGTAAAAAAAATTCATTATTATTTGTTAAATTTATTATTTTTGCTTGCAATAACCAAAATAAATTGCCAGTGGGACTAGTCAAAATGATATTGTTTGTAGTATTTCTTGACATAATACATTATATCTAAGCTTCAAAAGCCTTAACTAAAAGGTCATCTTAAAATTAGCAATTAAAACGTATTATTAGTGTGTGAAGTGTTGAGTCTTATAACAAACTCGTAAAGTCGCAATGCTCAAAAGTAGAATTTTTTTTCCTCAGAAAATTCTATTGCTCAAAAACAAGTTATTATGTTTCACTGAACAAATACTATTGTATTAAGTTTGTTTATATATTTTGACAAAAATTTCGAAATGTATCCTTGGTGAAATTGTTTTTCCAGTGAGCTAAATTAACAATCACAGTGATGGGCAAGCGACTTGGAAAATGTAGCAAGCTAAGCTACTAGTGGCTCTAGATTAAATGGCAACAGGGTAAGCTATCCCCAGAAAATTGTAGCAAGCTACACTACAAGCTACACGGCAAAAGTAGCTTGCTTTGCAAACACTACATACTGTATATAGATATATAGCTCAACTTAATGTACAACTTTCTACCAAACAAATAGGCAGATAATAAATACTCAGTTTAACTGTTTATTATTATAAACACGAAATGGAAAAATGACGTCTGTCTGGCTTTTTAACATTTTAACATTTCTTTTAACTTGCAACAATGCTGTACCATTTGAAAATGAGGGAAAACACTGGAAATAAATGAAATTAAAAACAATAATAAATCATTTTAAATAAACACCAACATATATACTCTCTATTGAAATAGGGACTTTTCAGCGCAGGATAAATTACTATTTGAACAGCAACCACAGAGGCAAAATGACAATAACCTGGCCAAAGGAAAAGTGCAAAACATTTGTCTAACAACATGACAAAACATTTGTCTCTTTACATGAACAGAAATTAATAAAATTGACCATCATTTTGTGTCAGGTTTGGAATCCTATGTAACTTGTATACCAGTGTTAACTAAGCAGCATGGGTTTAAACAGCATTGACACTATCCCGTCACCAACCTCCTCCCTTAACTCACAACTGTGCACTGTCCTGTTAGCCAGAACAAAACAAAATGTTTATAAAATGTTTAAAGAAATTAAATTAGATATGTCATCAAGAGAATGCCAAGAGTGTGCAAAAAAGCAATCAGAGCAAACAGTAGCAATTTTGAAAAAACTAGAATATAAAACCTTTTAACATTTATTTTACCTTTTGTGTTCATTCATAGTTTTGATGCCTTCAGTGACAATCTACAATGTAAATAGTCATGAAAATAAAGAAAACAAATTGAATGAGAAGGTGTGTACAAACCTTTGGCTTGTACTGTGTGTGTATATATATATTACATATATATATGTAGGTGTGGGAAAAATCACAAGACTACTTCATCTCTACAGAACTGTTTCATGAGGGGTTCCCTCAATCATCAGGAGCTCTACCACGGTATCGAGCACTATTCTCTGGATAATCCAATCAAGACATATATTACATATATATATATATATATATATATATATATATATATATATATATATATATATATATATATATATATATATATATATATATATATATATATCAAGACAATCAAGACATATATATATATATATATATATATATATATATATATATATGTATATATATATATATATATTTATATATATATATATGTCTTGATTGGATTATCTGTGGTTTATCCGTTATACAGTGCTCAATACCGGGGTAAAGTGGTATATACGTCAGGTCAGGAAAAAACACAGTGGCTATTCCATCCCTACCAGCCTGTTTCGCAGGCTTTCCTGCTCTTCAGGGGATTTTATTGAAGTACATCAAGAGGATCCAGATGATATGGTCCGGGCATCTGGTCAGGATGCCACCGGAACGCATCCCTAGGGAGGTGTTTCGGGCACGTTCGACCGGTAGGAGGCATGGGGAAGACCCAGGCCAGATTGGGAAGACTATGTCTCCCGGCTGGCCTAGGAACACCTCGGGATACCCCAGGAAGAGCTGGACGAAGTGGCTGGGGAGAGGTAAGTCACGGCTTCCCTGCTTAGGCTGATGTCCCCGCGACCCAACCTCGGATAAGCGGAAGAAGATGGATGGATGGATGGATGGGATAAAATAGCCCTGTGTTTTTCCCGGACCTAACGGATATATATATATATATATATATATATATATATATATATATATATATATATATATATATATATATATATATATATATATATATATATATATACAAACCCCGTTTCCTTACGTGCAGTGATTTCTCCGGATTCTCTGAACCTTTTGATGATTTTACGGACCGTAGATGGTGAAATCCCTAAATTCCTTGCAATAGCTCGTTGAGAAGTGTTGTCCTAGGACTGTTTGACAATTTGCTTACAAATTGGTGACCCTCGCCCCATTTTTGTTTGTGAATAACTTAGCATTTCATGGAAGCTGCTTTTATACCAAATCATGGCACCCACCTGTTCCCAATTAGCCTGCACACCTGTAGAATGTTCTAAATAAGTGTTTGATAAGCATTTCTCAACTTTATCAGTGTTTATTGCCACCTTTCCCAACTTCTTTGTCACGTATTGCTGGCATCAAATTCTAAAGTTAATGACTATTTGCACAAAAAAAAATGTTTATCAGGTTGAACGTCAAATATGTTGTCTTTGTAGCATATTCAACTGAATATGGGTTAAAAATCATTTGCAAATGATAGTATTCCGTTTATATTTACGGTTAAAAATCATTTGCAAATCATAGTATTCCGTTTATATTTACGTCTAACACAATTACGTCACTTCCTGTTCATGAGAAAGGACGCAAAAGAAAAAGGTTCCGCTTTTGCTACCGGAGTTTTTGTTTATTCTAAAGATTTTGACCACTGATTTGCGATCACAGCCACAGGAGAGTCACCTGGCATCCTTAACCTCATTTTGGTCAGTTGTGAGGCACTGATACGCTGAAATAAGACAAGTTGGATGAGACGTTTGCCTCAAGCCATCGGCGCCTTACCGCAGCTCAAAGCGGTTGCCTAGCAACCAAAAACTACGGCGAGTTTACAGCTGTTTTAAAGTGCTTCCAACGTCGCAGAGTGTTATAAGTTGACAGACTAACACCTCAAATTGATCTGTGAACAACGCAAGGTAGGCATTGTTGGAACAAACAAGTTAAACGTGCTGCAAGTTGCTAAAGTAACTGCCGTTTAAGACACAAGAGGCGCTGACGTCATCGATCTGCCACTATGCCAAAAGTTAAAGGCAAGACTGAAAGCCCGAAACCTTCGGTGTCAGCCGACACAGGACAAAACTGGGACCAAGATTTGAGACTGGACACAGGACATGATGGGTATCAAGAAGGAGTACTACTAAAAATACTCCATGAATTAAAAGCAGATTGGAAAGAAATGAAAGAAGAAATTAAAGAAATAAAAAAAATCTGAAAAAAGCATTGGAAGAACACAAACAAGATGTGAAAAGTCTGCAGCCAAATATTGAAAGTCTGCAAACTCAAATCATCACCAGAAAAAATGAAGTCTCTGATATGTGCCAACAATTGAAGACCTTTCAAGAAGAAATGCGCCAACAAATGAAGACCCTTCAAGAAGACAACTACATGATGTGGAATATCATAGATGAAATGGAGCAGGACAAACGAATGAATGATATCACCGTGACAGGGCACCGAATTAAACCAAGATCCTATGCGAAGGCTATGAATAATGAAGGTGAACCAGATGAAATGGATCTTGTCCCGGCAGAACAGCAAGTGGTCAACTTTCTGCAATCAAAGGAAATTGAAATCAACATTAATACCATCGAAACATGCATTCCACTGAATAGAAAAGACAACGCCACTCCAGTCGTGCTCGTGAAATTTGTAAACAGAAAATCTAAAATGGCATTGCTGAGACAGGGAAAGAAGCTGAAGGGAACACATTTGTACATGAATGAGCATCTCACTAAACGTAATGCTGGAATCACCAAGAAAGCACGCGACTTGAGAAAGCAGGGAAAAATCCAGGGAACTTGGAGCGCCAACTGTAAAATCTACATCAAGCTGAATGGAGGTCCAGAAGCAAGAGTACTTGTTGTCAATGACATCAAAGACCTGGACAAATTTTAAGTTTACACAGCTTGCACAACAACGATGATAATGAACTCTGACAGAAAACAAGCACCTAAATTCAACATCAACACTACTACGCTGCAAGGGACGACTAAAAAAGAAGACCTGGATTCAGGACTGCATCCATCTACACTTATAGAGATTATTGAAACGACATCAAAGATTGTTGAGCAAGGAAATATGGAACTACAAAACTTCTGCAACAAAGATCACAAAAACCAGGATTTGGAAAACGATATAGATCCAGATACAAATTTTTTTCCCCACATTAGTAATAATTGTTTTTATTACACAGATGAGCAATATCATAGCAACATTAAAAGTGATAACAAATTGTCTATTATTCATTTTAATAGCAGAAGCTTGTATGCAAACTACAACAACATTAAGAACTTTTTGGAACACATCAACGACCCCTTCAAAGTGATCGCCGTCACAGAAACATGGATTGATGATAAAAAAAGGAATAGATTTGGATCTGGAAGGATTTGAACTAAATTATATCAACAGAACCAACAAAAATGGAGGAGGAGTAGCTGTGTATGTGATGAAGAACCTGAACTACAAAGTGGTAAAAAAAAACATGTCATTTGCTATAGATAATATCTTAGAATGTATTACCATTGAAATATGTCAGGAAAATAGCAAAAACATAGTAATCAGTTGTATATACCGATCACCTAAGTCAAGTATAGAAACATTTGAAGAATGGATCAAGGCAACTTACATGGACAATGGTAAAAAAAATAATTTTCTTATGCGGTGACTATAACATTGACTTATTGAACACTAACAAACAAAAGTCTATTGATGACTTCATTGATACAATGTACAGCAACAGTTTATATCCTAAAATCACAAAGCCAAGCAGAATCACAGGACACTGTGCCACGCTTATTGATAATTTTACCAATGATTTTGAAAATAACACTACAAGTGGTCTACTTAGAACCGACGTTAGTGATTATCTGCCAGTTTTTACAATATATGAGGGAAACTGCAAAAAGAACATGGAAGACAAAAGGACATTTCAAAGACTGCACAGAGAAGAGGATGATTGCTTTCAAAATTGAGCTACAAAAGCAAGTTTGGGACAATGTGTACAATGAAAAAGAGGTTGATGAAGCATATGAACATTTCTTAAACAAGTTCATAATACTTTACGACAAACATTGTCCAAAGGAGACAACTCAGTAGTAAACAGAGAAAGAATAATCAACCATGGATGACAAAAGGATTAAAAAATGCTTGTAAGAAGAAGAATACACTATATAGAAATTGTATAGTACAAAGAACTACAGAGGCAGAAGTTAAGTACAAAAAGTATAAAAACAAGTTAACAAACATACTACGATCATGGAGAAAAGAATATTACAGTGAATTATTGGACAGGAACAAAAATAATATGAGAGCAACATGGGGCAATCTCAATAGCATTATTATAAATGGCACTAAGAGGGATAACCCCCAATACTTTTTAGATGGAAATAAACATAATGACAACATAAAGGAAGTAGTCGAAAGCTTTGATAACTACTTTGTAAATATTGGACCAAAATTGGAAGAAAGGATTCCAGACCCAGTTTCAATTGAGGACTATAATGATACCAGAGAGCGAAATCCCAACTCCATGTTCCTCAGAAATGTGACACAGGAGGAAATGGTTAAAATCGTGAAAAAATGTAAATCAAAGACTTCAACTGATTGTAACGGAATTGATATGGAAACGATAAAAAAAGGTTATTGAAGAGATCTCAGGACCATTAATGTATATTAGTAACCTATCATTTCAAACAGGAACATTTCCAAAAAAAATGAAAATAGCTAAAGTTGCACCAATCTATAAGTCTGGAGATAAACATCTATTTACAAATTATAGACCTGTTTCTTTACTTCCACAATTTTCTAAAATCATTGAAAAACTGTTCAATAACAGATTAGACAGTTTCATAAATAAAAATAGAATACTCGAAGAGAACCAATATGGATACTGAGCTAATGTTTCAACTTCAATGGCTTTAATTGAAATTACAGACGAAATTACCAATGCAATAGATAGTAAAAAATGTGCGGCAGCAGTGTTTATGGATCTAACTAAAGCATTTGACACAATTAATCACAATATTTTAATCAAAAAACTACAACGATATGGCATCAGAGGGTTAGTCTTAAACTGGATAAGAAGTTATCTAACGAACAGGAAAAAATACGTCAAGCCAGGCGAACACACTTCTACAATGCTAAATATATCCCGTGGTGTACCTCAGGGATCAATACTAGGACCTAAATTATTCAATCTCTATGTAAACGACATTTGTAAAGTTACAAGAGATTTAAAATTAGTATTATTTGCGGATGATACAACAGTGTTTTGTTCAGACGAGAACACACAGAGGATAATAAAAATAATAACAGAAGAAATGAACAAATTAAAAAAATGGTTTGACAAAAACAGATTATCATTGAATCTCAGTGATAGTCAAACACAAATAAAAATAGACGGAATAGAAATTCAAGAGTAAATGAAACCAAAGTTCTAGGTATAATGATTGATAATAAATTGAACTGGAAATCTCATGTAAAAAATATGCAACATAAAGTAGCAAGAAATGAATAAAGTTCTAGACCAAAAATCACTTTATATTCTCTACTGCTCACTAGTGTTACCATATCTGAGTTACTGTGTAGAAATATGGGTAAATAATTACAAAAGTACACTTCATTCACTAACAGTGTTACAATAAAGATCAGTGAGAATAATACATAATGTTGGATATAGAGAATATAGA